>NC_083464.1:5565000-5587500 GCF_030014155.1 Tachysurus vachellii | reverse complement strand
TCTCAGCTACTGACACGATGTGTCCAGTGTCCTCAGTCTGTATGATGATCCTCTGTGTGAACTTCTAGGCCTATAGCACTGCGAGTGAAAGGGGTAATTGTGTAAGCTTTGAGCAGTGTGACAGCCAGGAAACGCCCTGTGGTTCGACAGCTAATCTCATTACGCCGATTGTCTATTGGCGAGCATTAGAGTGGGATCTGACGGAATTACGCATGTCGTAGCGAGGAGTCTGTAATACTGAGGAGATCAGAGACTTAAGCGGCCGTTCAACTCGCACCATTACGCTCTAGCTCCACCCTCAAGCGGGGAAGCCGACGGGCCATGATTTTCACACAAGGAGCTCAAATAGACATTTTACCTCATTCCTCAGGTGAGGTGAATTATAAATATATCGCTATAATTAATGAGCGGTTTTCTGCTACTGACGGCGCTACTGTACATCACGACAATCAAAGGTTTTGCCAGTGGTCTACAGTCGTGAGGGAGTTCATATGCATGCAATTAGAGTGAACGACAAGCCTGATTTTGTAGGATTAACCTTTACTGTGTTTTTAAGATCTGTACTGCCATCTGGTGGCTGTTCATGTAACTGCAGAATAGATGAAACCTTCCTGAAAGGATAAGAAAGTGAGGATAAAAAGCTGGTTTGATCAAAGAAACATATTAAGATCTTGACTTGCCGCACTGTATGAAAATGGAAAAATAATAATAATACTAACCAAAATCTCTTTTCACAATTCAAACAGAATCTAAATAGGTGAAAACACACCGACATGACGGTGAGAAGTGTCTCTGGTGCACAGTTCTAATGCACCTCGTCCACAGAAACACACTAAATCAAACGTACACTAAACACAGACGTTCAGGCTTCCTAGAGACCACGAATTATCCTTCCTTTCCAAAAAAGTCTCATCGGCTGAGAAAAACCCTGAAGTTCATTCATTCATTTTCTACCGCTTATCCGAACTACCTCGGGTCACGGTCTCAGGCGTCATTGGGCATCAAGGCAGGATACACCCTGGACGGAGTGGCAACCCATCGCAGGGCACACACACACACACACACTCTCATTCACTCACGCAATCACACACTACGGACAATTTTTCCAGAGATGCCAATCAACCTAACATGCATGTCTTTGGACCGGGGGAGGAAACCAGAGGAGAACATGCAAACTCCACACACACAAGGTGGAGGTGGGAATCGAACCCCCAACCCTGGAGGTGTGAGGAGAACGTGCTAACCACTAAGCCACCGTGCCCCCAACCCTGAAGTTATAGGCTATAAACTCCTTCACACTACAAACTGCTTCTAAGCTTACGTTCTCTTTGTTTGTTTGTTACAAAGAATGCTTCGCTCGGTAAATGCTAATCTTGCACCGAGGCCAAATATTTTATATATAGATATATATATATATATAAATAAAGATTTCCTCAACTTAAATCCTCTTAAATACCCACATTATTATGGGATGCTAAGTCATAATTGAGGAACTATGTTGAGGGAGAAACAGAGATACAAAATCTTAATTATTAGGTTATAATTAAGTTATAATTCTGTGATTCTCCATTAAATAAAATAATGACTTAGTATCTCAAACATTTTATCTCATAATTATGACTTAGAGTCTCAAACCAATGAGATACTAAATCATAATTATGAGATCAAATGTTTGAGATACTGTTATAATTGTGATCCAGTGTGGAAAAGTGTTGGCACCCCTTCCTGCTTTTTTTTTTTTTTTTTTGCATGTGTCACACTGTTTCAGATCATCAAACAAATTTAAATAGTTAAAGATAACACAAGTAAACACGACATGCAGTTTTTAAATGAAGGTTTTTATTATTAAGGGAAAACTAAATCCAAACCCACATGGTCGTGTGTGAAAAAGTGTTTGCACCCTAAACCTAATAACTGGTTGGTACCTTCCTTAGCAGCAAGAACTGCGATCAAGCGTTTGCGTTAACTTGCAGTGAGTCTGTTACAGCGCTGTAGAGGAATTTTGGTCCAGTCGTCTTTGCAGAATTGTTGTAATTCAGCCACGTTGGAGGGTTTTCAAGCATGAACTTCCTTTTTAAGGTCATGCCACAGCATCTCAGTAGGATTCAGGTCAGGACGTCCAACGTCCACTCCAACGTCTTTGTTTTGTTTTTCTTCAGCCATTCAGAGGTGGACTTGCTAGTGTGTTTTGGATCATTGTCCTGCTGCAGAACCCAAGTTCGCTTCAGCTTGAGGTTCCATTTATCACAGCAAGTCTTCCAGGTAACAGCAGCAAAACAGCCCCAGACCATCACACTACCACCACCATATTTTACTGTTGGTATGATGTTCTTTTCTGAAATGCGGTGTTACTTTTAACCTTCCATTAAGTTCAACTTTTGTCTCGTCAGTCCACAGAGTATTTTCCCAAAAGTCTTGGGGATCATCAAGATGTTTTCTGGCAAATCAGAGACAAGTCTTTATGTTCATTTTGTCCAGCAATGGTTTCGTCTTAGAACTCTGCCATGCAGGCCATTTTGCCCAGTCTCTTTCTTATGGTGGAGTCATGAACACTGACCTTAACTGAGGCACTGTGAGGCAAGTGAGGCCTGCAGTTCTTTAGATGTTGTTGTGGGGTCTTTTGTGATACCTCGGATGAGTCGTTGCTGTGCTCTTGGGGTAATTTTGGTCGGCCGGCGACTCCTGAGAAGGTTCACCGATGTTCCATGTTTTTGCAATTTGTGTATAACGGCTCTCACTGTGGTTCTCTGGAGTCCCAAAGCTTTAGAAATGGCTTTATAACCTTTTCCAGACTGACAGATCTCAATTACTTTCTTTCTCATTTCTTCCTGAATTTCTTTGGATCTCAGCATGATGTTTAGCTTTTGAGGATCTTTTGGTCTACTTCACTTTGTCTGTCAGGTCTTATTTAAGTTATTTTGTAATTGAAACACTTTTTCACACAGAGCCATGTGGGTTTCCCTTAATAATAAAAACCTTCATTTAAAAACGGCATGTTGTGTTTACTTGTGTTATCTTTGACTACAACTAATAAAAAAAATCAAACACTTTTTTACACCACTGGATAAGTAAAAATACAAAGTCTTAATTGAGATACTTTCATTTGAGATACTTAGCCATTAACATGAGATACCATGTTATAATTGAGATACACAGTTATAATTTAAGACGCATAATTAGATTTTAAAATACAAAGTCTTAATTGTGAGATAAAAGGTTACAACTTTGAGATACTAAGTCGTTATTATAAGATACCAAATTTAAATTGAGATACTAAGTAATAATGTTATAGCTTTGATATACTAAGTCTTAATTGTGAGATAAAAGGTTACAACTTTGAGATACTAAGTCATAATTATGACATAAAAGGTTAGAACCATGAGACACTAAGTCTTACTTATGAAATACTAAGTAATAATGTTATAGCTTTGATATACTAAGTCATAATTATGGGATAAAAGGTTACAACTTTGAGATACTAAGCCATTAACATGAGATACAATGTTATAATTGAGATACACGGCTATAATTTGAGACACAATATGTTAAAAATGAGATAAAAGTTTGAGATTCTATGAGCAGGTATGTAGTTGAGCAGTCACTTCCTTGGTTAAATAAGAGTATTTAGTGCAGTGTTTGACTGGGCTTTACAAGGGTGTAGGTGTAGTGGGTTGTAAAGGAGAAGTGTACACTTACTCTGTGTGGCCCTGGAAGACGTTGACCGAGTGGATGGACGGATCTCTAAAGTCCCACAGGCGAAAGGTGGTGTCGCGGGATGAGGTCACCACCAGTCTCTGGGTGGGGTGGGTGCAGCAGTGGGTCAGCTCCTGGTCATGACCTGCACACACAAACCAGAGGCAGAAATATTACATCACAATCCAAATATCTTTTAAGGTTCAACACAATTTTTATTCTCATAACCACACACACTAACTTAAACCTACATTCTCATTAGCAAGGCATTAACAAGACAGCTGATGATTCATTTCGTAGGAAGAGATTTGCTCGGTTAGCCGTTTAATGCAGTGATGCACCAAATGGCGCTAAAGATTCATGGACGAATCCCATAGCACAAGTGGTCTAAAATTTCTTCACTCCGGATCCCATTTAGTGCTCAAAAAGGAAAAAAACCTCATAACTGTGGTTTTATTTTATCCTGTCATATACAGGCTCTCGTTAAGTTGTTACAGAGACATTAGGAAGAAAATAAAAAGCTTGAAAGGAACATAAACAAAATAACATGAAATTGTTCCAGATTAAAAACATTATATAAAAGTCAGTGTGTCACAGGATTCATCACTTCCTGCACATCTGTATACAGTAAGCATGATTCTTTACACAACCAATCACACGTTATGTTTATTTATATCTTATGTTATATATATCTTAGTAGAATATAAGCAAGCTATTGTATGTACAGGACAATATTAACTAATAAACCTATTTATCACCGACCCGTGAGCGTGTGGACGAGTTCAGAGGTTTCCACATCGTACAAATTGGCTGCTCGGTCCCAAGACGCAGTGACGACTTGTTTGCCGCCGACGAGCCAGTCAGCAGCGATGACCACGCCCTGGTGGCTCTTCAGAGTGGTGCTGGCTAGACGCACCGTGGGACACTCGTTCGGTCCGTCTGCGTCTCCGTCTGCATCGTCCTTATCAGAGAAATCCACGTCGTCATCCAGTGATGCCTGAGTTCATCGAGTGGAGCGCGAGAGAGAGCGAGAGAGAGAGAAGAGTAAACACCAATTCACCTTCAAACAGAAGGAAAGAAAAATAGTATGGAGAGAGAGAAAAATTTTGAAAAAAAAAAAAAAAGAAAGTACGAAAGAAAAAAAGGAAAAGACTGGGAGAGGTAAAGAAAAATTGTATGTGAGAAGAAGAATACTAGAGTGGAGAGAAAGACTGTAAAAAGGAAATCGAGAGTGTGACAAATTGTGAAAGAAAAAGGGAAAGAGGAAGAGACTGTAAAAGCAAAAGGGACAAAGATTGAGAAAAGAGTGAGAAAAGAGTGAGAGAAAGAGAGAGAGAGAGAGAGAGAGAGAGAGAGAGAGAGTTTATGTGGTTTAAACACTCACACTGGTGTCAGCTGGTGGCTGAGGCAAAGGCAGCTGCACCATGTAGCGCCAGATATGAGCTGTCTGATCACCGGATGCTGTCGGAACAAACACATACACACGCACGCACGCACGCACGAGCACACACACACACACACACACACACACACACACACATGTCTACGGTTGGACGTGTCTACTACTCTCGCCTGTGGGCATGTCTACTGCTGTCGCCTGTGGGCGTGTCTACTGCTGTCGCCTGTGGGCGTGTCTACTGCTGTCGCCTGTGGGCGTGTCTACTGCTGTCGCCTGTGGGCGTGTCTACTGCTGTCGCCTGTGGGCGTGTCTACTGCTGTCGCCTGTGGGCGTGTCTACTGCTGTCGCCTGTGGGCGTGTCTACTGCTGTCGCCTGTGGGCGTGTCTACTGCTGTCGCCTGTGGGCGTGTCTACTGCTGTCGCCTGTGGGCGTGTCTACTGCTGTTGCCTGTGGGCGTGTCTACTGCTGTCGCCTGTGGGCGTGTCTACTGCTGTTGCCTGTCTACTGCTGTCGCCTGTGTCTACTGCTGTCGCCTGTGGGCGTGTCTACTGTTGACGCCTATAGGCGTGTCTACTGCTGTCGCATGTGGCCGTGTCTACTGCTGTCGCATGTGGGCGTGTCTACTGCTGTCGCATGTGGGCGTGTCTACTGCTGTCGCATGTGGGCGTGTCTACTGTTGTCGCCTGTGGGCCGTGCCTACTGTTGTCGCCTGTGGGCGTGTCTACTGCTGTCGCCTGTGGGCGTGTCTACTGTTGACGCCTGTGGGCGTGTCTACTGTTGACACCTGTGGGCGTGTCTACACTTATCAGCATGCTATATGATCTATATGAACCACTATTATTTAAAAATGTTATTTAAATGTTTTTCATCAGAACTTTTCGACAGTGCACACTAAAGACAAACCTGTAAGAGCCATCTGCTCGGTGGGGTGAAACTTGATCGAGTTAACTGCAAAAAAAAAAGAGAAAAGATATTTAGTCAAAGGGGAAAGTTTCTCGACTCTGATTGGTCACGAATGTGTTGTATCAGTCAGAGCTAATGTTCAATCTTAAGGTTCCTTTAAAGATATAGCGATACAGTCCCAAACCCTAAGGCTCACCTGATCCAGCGTGGCCGGCGTATTTCAGCAGACACTTCCCTGTCTCGATGCTCCACAGCATAGCACAGTGGTCTAAGGGGGAAGAACATCACACACATGTAGGAACACTACATTTTTAATACTAGGTAAATAAAAGTGTAAAAGTGCATGTGCAACAATCAATGTATTTATCTTAATTCATTTTCATCTGTGTTTTTATTGCATTCTATTATTTTTTTGTGCTCCACTGTAGCCATCTGATGAAGGCTTGACTTGTTCTCAACAGTAGGTGTGTTTTATGTAAATATTATGTGTATATGTAGAGCCTGGGGTATACAGGAAGGGAAGGGAAGGGAAGGGGAGGGGAGGGAAGGGAAGGGAAGGGGAGGGAAGGGAAGAGAAGAGAAGAGAAGAGAAGAGAAGAGAAGAGAAGAGAAGAGAAGAGAAGAGAAGAGAAGAGAAGAGAAGAAGAAAAGAAAAGAAAAGAGAAAAGAAAAGTAAAGAAAAGAGAAAATAAATGAAAAGAAAAAAGGGAATGTTGTTTGGACGGAAAGGAAAGGAAAAATAACTGAAAAGAATAAAAGAAAAGAAAGAAAAGGAAAAAAGGAAAAGAAAAGAAAAGAAAAAAGAAAAGAAAAGAGAAAATAAATGAAAAGAAAAAAGAAAAGAAATGAAAAGAAAAAAGTGAATGTTGTTTGGAAGGAAAGGAAATGAAAGGAAAGGAGAGGAAAGGGGAAAAAAAAAGGAAAAAGAAAAAAAAAAGAATGAATGGTGTTTGGAAAGGAAAGGCAAAGGTAGGAAAGGAAAAAGAAAAGAAAAGAAAAGTGTTGTTTGTGTGTAACCATTTTCATGAGAAAGAGTCACAGAGTGATGCATTGTGGGAGACTGTACCTGCTGATGCAGTGCCCAAAATCAGCGGCTGTGTCCTGGTCACACTCAGGTCCCATATGCCATCCCTGTGACCTACGTACTCCTTCACCAGCTGGCACACGGCACGTGACGTAGTGGCTTTGAAACTGGACACGATCTAGAACGATTACAGGAAGAATGAGAATCTGGATATACACACACACCTATAAATACACACACACACACACACACACACACACACACACACACACACACACACACACACACATATATATATATGTACAATAGGTGGGAGGCTAAAAGATGCAGCGTGAAGCCAGGAGTTATCTCGGTTAAGCAATCTCTACAGTCTAAGCGCACTTCCACTAAGGCAGCATGTCTACGCTTAAGGGCATTCACAGCCACGCCAGCTCTCACACTATATCAGGCTCTACGGGAGATAAGTGTGGTCTTTGTAAAGCAAGAGTGAGACGAAACCATGAAGTGCAAATGAAACAAACAAACAAACAAACATCTACAGCCAGCAGTGAGGAACAAACACTCAAAATATGAAGCCTTTAAACAGAGGTTCGGTTCATTAGTAATATATATATATAAGACCTGAATAAATCATCCAAATGAATCAAATCGGGTTCCTTCCCATCCGATATTACGTTATTCTTCGATCTCCAGAGCTAAAGTAGCATCTTATCTCAGCGCTCACCTACAGAAGGTGTTTAAGACACAAATAAATAAAAACAACTCTATTTTGAGTGATCCGGAGCTCAGCATGCTGAAATAAAGTAGCATCAATACAGCAGGGGAAAAAAAAAAACTCTACGGGTCTCTACTGCTTTCTGCTCTCTTTACATTAAAATAAATAAATAAATGAATCAACGGTTAATGGAACTGGTGACGCAAACTAGATCCCAGTGTTTAAGACTCTTTTTAGGTCCGTGCGGCTAAATCTAGGGCGAAACTCAAAGACCGAAGGAGAGACTTTTGATGAACGGATTCAGCTGTATTACAGTCTCGAGCATGGCAGATTAAATGCGACGCATCGGTGGACAAATCAGGAACCCTGGTCATTTTGTCTGCTGTTAATTGTTTTATTCAGGGACCTTTTAACTGCATCTTAACCCTTAAAAGAGCTCATAAGCTCAAAAAGTGTTATGTGTTATTAGTACTGAGGATGTCCAAAAGGTGAAGAGGGAGAAGAAATGTCTTGTATACAATATTTTATAACGATAGTGAGTTAATAAAATGATAAAGATTAAATCGTGTAGGGATTATTTATGTGACCGATCAGATTAGATATTATATTCTGCCACTATGTCATGTAGAGAGACGCTCAACAACATCTCAGAAACAGAGTTGAAATTCTATAACGGCAGAAATGATATCATTTGTCTCTGTGATGTTTCTGCTCTGTGACGGAGATGTTTACATTACGTTTATAACGTACAGATGTTTGTGCATCTGTAATATGATCGATCACGAACGTAATCCCTACACGATATAACTTCAAATATCTTAACATAGAGACAAAGTGATTTTAAAAGCACCCCTATATTATTTTTATTGCACAACCTTGCAGTCTTCACGTTTGCTGCGATCCGAATGTCCCCCTGCAGTTTTGGTCTGATTTCAGACTCATTTGATTCATTTACATTTACAGCATTTATCAGACAGACTCCATTATCCAGAGTGACCTATATTTATTTCAATTTATAAAACTGAGCAACTGAGTGTTAAGAGCCTTGCTCAGGGGCCCAGCAGTGACTCCTTGGTGGTCCTGGAATTTGAACTCATGACCTTTCGATCGGTAGTCCAACACCTTAACCACTGAGCTCTGAACTCTAGTGCGTTCATCTTACATCATAGTTACATTTACATAGGTACTCATTTTATATAACCGGGCAAATGAGGGCCTTGCTCGGGGCCCAGCAGTGGCAGCTTGTTGGACCCATTATTCAAACTCCCGACCTTCTGATCAGTGGTCCAACACCCACTACATCCATACCATATACCACATCCCTATCCCACAACGTCCCCCTGCCAATCATCCTACACGTGTTGTAGAAAATAATGATGGCGTCATCGGTTAAATGTCAGGTTGCTTAACTTCCTGAACAAAGTGCAGACCGGAGTACGAGTTACGTTCATGTGAATCTTCTCTCAGTTCCAGCGCAACTAAACTTACACCACCTCCTACAGGTAGTCTCGTAAAGGGTTCAGGACCGCCGTGTGATTCCCGGTTCTCATGATCACTAATTATTCATGTAAACTGTCCTCTGTTTCAGACTAAACCTCTGCATGACAGCCATCATGGAACCTCGTGGGTGGAATTTCCAAAGTCCAAATTGGTGACAAAATTGGAGGTTGGGTTTGAGAATAAATATATTTTTATTGATTTAATTTAGTCTGCGTTAAGACACTTAACAAGCTTGTTAGGTTAACTAGCACGTTTTACTCTAAAGGGTTAGGGCTAGCTAACGTACAGTAGTCACGATTTGTCCACCGCTGAATTCAACAAACAAACAAAAACAAAAAAAATGAGATTTTAAGTAGTTAATGTTGGATGTTTATATATAAAAAAAAAAAAACCTGCTTGTTAAATCTTACAAAATAAGAAGCGATGACGGTTTCGACACGGATCGATCAAGAGCCTTGGGAAAACACCTGATGATTTTCATTCTGAATTAGAAAATCATTTCTTATTGTTATTCCTAGAGAATGTCCTTTGTAAAAGTAAAAGGGATGCCACGACACAGAACTATTCACGCAGGAGGAAATCAGGCTTTAGGGTGAGATCTGATCGCTATGAAAAGATGCCAGTTTTTCCTACACTTTATTTTATTTGGGAAAAAAAAAAAAAAAAAAAGAAGAATTAATAAGCTGATAATCCCCCTGGCAGTGAGATAGTTCATTCATTCTGGCACACACAGGAGGAGGAGGAGGAGGAGGAGGAGGAAAAGGAAGAGGGAGAGCAGGAGGAGCAGTTAAGCAAGTTACCCATGAATCTCCACCCCACAACTCCCAGTTCACCACATTGAAGTTTCGAGGTCCACCTACTTTGCCGTGGAAAGAATTTGAACGCTAAATTCAGCAAGAGAGCGAGAGAAGAGAGCAGTTTCAATCCAACCGAACTGCAGCAAACGACACAGGGTTTAATTTTTATTCTCCACAGTAAAGACGTATATTTAAAAAAAACAAACAAACAAAAAAAAAAAAAACTAAAGCTAACTGACACGGTTACAATTCAGGCGAATATCATCACATTATTTCAGTTCAGTCACGTTATAGAAAAAACCTTCTGCAGTGATTTTCTGTGTCATGACGTTGACGCATCCGATTTCAAGATATATGCATAAGTTGTAATTTAAAATTTCCTCCAATTTCCTCACTTTCTCTCTCGGGGTCGGACAGATCTGGTGTGTTATCAGCAGCGATTTCGTTCACAAAACGTAAATTAGTGCGTCTACGATTTCAGGGAGTTTTTTGTGACTATTGTCATCAAAAATGATTTGCTGATGCTGCTGTTTTTTTTGAATTGGTGAAATCACAATCCCAGGAATCTTCATTTAATCTCCTACTAGTGAAGACACATATGTAATGACCTTCTATGAGAGCTGTACTCATGTTCACACACACATATGGATGGATGTACCAGCTCCAGGTGGATTCCGCTTCATGAAGTATTCAGACATTCTAACAGGAGATCTCAACTCCATGTGGTGTTTGAGGTCAACAACCTCCTCATCAGTACACAATTATCAGACTGTATCTGACTGTAGAAAGGATATTATTCATAATAACACTCTGTGGTGTTTATAACAGTTTATAATCACACCCTCCAGTGTCACCTAAATGAGGATCAGGTTCACTTTTGTGTCTGGTTCCTCTCAAGGTTTCTTCCTCTTCCATCTAAGGGTGTTTTTCCTCACCACAGTCACCACAGTCACCTCAGACTTGTTCATTGGTGATGAAAACAAACACATTTAAATACAAGTCTAACATTAATCTTGAACTTTTGTATTATATTAATCTTTGTATAATAATAAACTTTTTGTATTATGTTTCTTATGAACTGTAAAGCTGCTTTGAGACAACGTCTAGTGTTAAAATCGCTATACGTATAAAATTTAGTTGAATTGAATTCAAAAGAAGGATTTGGCTTATCGTGTGTCAAGACCCGAATCTGTGGAAATTCTGTGGGGTAGTTTTGAAATCTGTGGGGTAGTTTTGAAAAGTGTGAGCTCTTACAAATACGGTAATGTTTGCTTGCGTCTGCGTTAATTTGTGTGATCGAGAAATCTTGGGAGGGACTGTTAAATAAATAGGGACCGCTGTGTCATCTACTCATGGTATAAAGACATGGTTTGGGTAAGAAATTTTAATTATCCAGCTAGAATGAGGAAATATGTACTTTCTATGTTTTGGCTCTCAAGACCTCCTTTATTGCTTTTATTCTACCTTTTAATACGCTTTCATCTAATTCAGAGACCTTTAGGCTTCTTTCTTAATCCTCGAAAAGCATAGCAAAGGCAGAGTCTCCCGTTTAAAAATAAATCTCTGCTCTATAATGTGTCTAAGGGGCTTTACACCTGGTCACTTCATGCGTTTTCTGTGATCAGATAACTATCCGATGGTAAAAAGACCAGGTCTAAATGCCCTCCGAAACGTTTTCGAGACGGATATAAATCCGATGGTTCAAACCACTTCAGGAGGTGGTCTGGGACACGTTTCAGATGAAACTGGACAGGTGTAAATGAATGTGGTTGTTCAAGCCACATACGTCAGCGCTATACTCCTCCAAAACGGAAGTACGTCACTCGCAAGTGATCTTTCACCCAGGCGTCTCGTCGGGGCTTAAAATGCGCTGCTGCCGCCAGCGACAATTCAGCAAACAGTAAACGCTGTTTTTTGTAGCATAAACGGCGTAACGAGTTTTTTCTTCTTCTTTTTGATTGCGTTCTGAAAACCGCACACACGAAAGTGTGTTCCATTTCAATTACCCCGGAAATGAGGTCAAATATATTTACATTTTGGGCGGGAGTAGAAAGATCGGATCGATATCCGATTCGCCGAGACGCATTTATGTGGCCTAATGTAAATGGAACAGTTTTAACAAATCAGATAGCTATCGGATCAGAGACAACACATGAAGTGACCAGGTGTAAAAAGGCCCTAAGACAATGATGGTTTAAAGTACAGATCGATGCTCGCTAACACCTCAATAAGATTTTTATTTTCACTCTGGATGATGAACCTACCTGTACAATAGGTAACTGTTCTATACCATATCTGCTCACCCAGGCTATTATTTGTCCAGCCCATAATTCGTATTCAGTTCTAAATCTCTGATCACTCCTCGCACTGCACCACACTGCCTCAGAACTTCTGGTCCCACCATCTCTCAGGGTAAGGGGTATATACCAGAGGTGGGAGTAAGTCACACACATGCAAGTCACAAGTAAGTCTCAAGTCATGAATGTCAAGTCAAAGTCAAGTCGAGTCTTTTTTTAATATTTGTCAAGCAAGTCTCAAGTCTCAAATTTGCGACTTAAGTCTGACTCGAGTCAAATTCGAGTCCCCCATCTCTGAGTCATTTAACTCAAGTCCGAGTCAAGACTCAAGTCATGAATGTCAAGTCAAATTCAAGTCGAATCTTTTTTTAATATTTGTCAAGCAAGTCTCAAATTTGCGACTTAAGTCTGACTCGAGTCAAGTCATATGACTCGAGTCCCCCAACTCTGGTATATGTACATCGAGACTCTTCTGTTCTGGCACCGAGGTGGTGGATTGAACTTCATGTAGATGTGAAGACCTACCTCTTCCTAAAACACTAAAACTAGCACTTATTTTTTTCCTGATTGTTTTAGATATATATACATTTTAAATGCTATAATTCCTCTGAGCAGATTTTATGACCGAGTGAACCGACGTTTCACCGATTCACCGATTCACTAGACTTCAAAACACTCAAATTCCGTAAAAGTAAAGATCTCAACGCTGGCCTCTGGAGATTTAGATAGATCTGAATCCCAACAATACCACACCACCTGTACATGACAAATATGTCCTGTTTATGTAGCATGTAGTTTATCTGGATAATCTACGATCTTAACTGCTACGTTCCTTAAAGCTCCTCCCCTTTTCCGTTAACTTCACGTGCTGTGTGACGGTAAGTAGATGATAAATGTTTAGAGTTCGTTAGTTTAATGTGAAATTAAATCTATTGCTCTAGCTGACTAATCTATAGTGTTACCTGTTTCTAATTATTGTTTTTTCAGCTGAACAGGAAACACAGTTTAAGAGTGAGTGAGAGGGTAAAAGAGGACAAGTGGATTAAGAAGTCACAAGCGAGAAGCAGTAGATTTCATCAACATTTGAGATTTAAAGGAACCTCTCCATGGTGTAAAGTGTAATAAGGTCAGCACTAACTTTTATTTTAATCACATTATGACAAATATATATATATATATATATTTCCCACACAAATACAATAAGTCACACACTTCAACATACACACACACACACACACACTTCAACATACACACACTACAACACACACTTCAACATACACACACACTACAACACACACACTTCAACATACACACACCAACACACACACTTCAACATACACACACACACACTACAACACACACACTTCAACATACACACACACACACACACACTACAACACACACTTCAACATACACACACACACACTACAACACACACTTCAACATACACACACACACACTACAACACACACACACACCAACACACACACTACAACACACACTACAACATACACACACACACACTACAACACACACACACCAACACACACACTACAACACACACACACCAACACACACACTACAACACACACTACAACATACACACACACTTCAACACACATACACACTTCAACACACATACACACTTCAACACACATACACACTTCAACACACATACACACTTCAACACACATACACACTTCAACACACATACACACTTCAACACACATACACACTTCAACACACATACACACTTCAACACACACACACACTTCAACACACACACACACTTCAACACACACACACCGACACACACACTTTGTAGCAGACATACGTACACACTTCAACACACATACGTACACACTTCATCACACATACGTACACACTTCAACAGACACACACTACAACATACACACACACACTTCAACACATACAGCCTACAACATATAAACACACACACAAGCACAAACATACACACACACAAGCACATACACACGCACATACACAAACACACACAAGCACATACACAAACACACACAAGCACATACACAAACACACACAAGCACATACATACACACACACACAAGCACATACACACACACTCACTCACACACACTCACACACACACACACTCACACACACACACTCACATACACACACACTCACACACACACACACACTCACACACACTCACACACACTCACACACACTCACACACACACAGACACACACAGACACACACAGACACACACTCACATACGCACACTCACACTCACACACACACACTCACACACACACACACTCACACACACACACTCACATACACACACTCACACTTCCACTAAAACACAAGAGAGCAGAAGGATCTGATTCATAATCTGAGTCTAATCCTGTTATGTGTAAATACAATTTATTTTGTTGTCAAGTGCTGATCTAATCTTACTGATGACAGGCAGACAGACAGACAAGCAGACAGACAGGCAGAGAAAGTCAGGCAGGCAGTCAGGCAGACAGTCGGTATATAACGGTTAGTGACAACAGAGAGAACAGCAGGGGTTTCAGTGTAACAGTGACATCACAGACACACTCGTACCTTGCTGGTGGAGGCTTTGTATGTGGTCTTCAGTTTCTGGGACAGCTGACTCGTACTGTGACTAGCTGTTTCAATCACAAACACAGTGTTACTTTCTAAACAATTCTGTAGAAACAATTATATCCAAAAAACAAAAAAAAACCTTTCAGTAAAAATTCTATAACATTAAGTAAAGCCTTGTACCTTTAGTCTTCATTGCTCCTTTCCCCAAGTCTCCTCCATCGACAGTCTGACCCTCTCCAGCCAAGCGCTCGTTCAGGGACTCGATCTCTCGCCTCACTGCACAGTTAGCATTAACATGTTAGTGTCACTGAGCCAGAGTCATTGTATGACTGAGTCAGTGTGTGAGAGAGTCAGTGTGTGAGAGTGTCAGGGTGTGAGAGTGTCAGCGTGTGAGAGTGTCAGGGTGTGAGAGTGTCAGGGTGTGAGAGTGTCAGGGTGTGAGAGTCACTGAGCCAGAGTCAGTGTATGACTGAGTCAGTGTGTGAGAGAGTCAGTGTGTGAGAGTGTCAGGGTGTGAGAGAGTCAGGGTGTGAGAGAGTCAGGGTGTGAGAGAGTCAGGGTGTGAGAGAGTCAGTGTGTGAGAGAGTCAGTGTGTGAGAGTGTCAGGGTGTGAGAGTGTCAGGGTGTGAGAGTGTCAGGGTTTGAGAGTCACTGAGCCAGAGTCAGTGTATGACTGAGTCAGTGTGTGAGAGAGTCAGTGTGTGAGAGTGTCAGGGTGTGAGAGAGTCAGGGTGTGAGAGAGTCAGGGTGTGAGAGAGTCAGGGTGTGAGTGAGTCAGGGTGTGAGTGAGTCAGGGTGTGAGAGAGTCAGGGTGTGAGAGAGTCAGGGTGTGAGAGTGTCAGGGTGTGAGAGAGTCAGGGTGTGAGAGAGCCAGGGTGTTAATGTCACTGAGCCAGTGTCAGTGAGTCGGATTCAGTGTGTTAGTGAGTCAATGTGTTAGTGTGACTGATCCAAAGTTACTGGGTTAGTGTCACTGAGCCAGAGTCAGTGTCTAAGTGAGTCAGAGTCAGTGTGTTAGTGAGTCAATGTGTTAGTGCCATTGATCCAGAGTCACTTTGTTAGTGTCACTGAGCCAGAGTCAGTGTGTTAGTGAGTCAGTGTGTTAATGTAATATTAACAGGTGGTTGAACGGACAAAAATATGACATCACAAAACTTAAAGACATGTGAGCAGATATTATTTACCTAATTTTGTCATTCTGTCCTTCCCTTCAAGGCTACATAATATATTTACATGTTTTCTATCAGGCAAAATAATAATAATGAATAATGATCATCCTGCTCAAAAGTTTACACCCCTCTAGCTTTTTAAATGGAATTTTAAACAGGAATTCTCCTGTTCTGTTGTGTCCGTGTTCAGTATCGCATGCCTTCCTCATGCCTCACTCTACAGTGGTGTTAATATGAAGCTCATATGAAAGTAGACGCTCCGGATTTCTGCTCTCCGAGATGCTCCACGTGCTCGTTCATAAGCAGCTAACATTCAGTGTAAAGTTTTCAACAGAGGAAAAAAAAAAAAAAACACGTCTAAAACACATTGAAAGACAACAGAGTCCTGACTCGTTTTAGATCAGACTCACAACCAGAAGATCATTTTTTCTTTTAAACCGAAAACGTTCCTTAAGATCACTTCTTAAAGCCAGCACTGGAATGCCAGTGTACCGGTGTTGTTTTCTTCCTGAGCATCAGTGAACGTTTGCACCTTGAGTAATAGTTGTTTACGAGTCCCTCAGTTGTGAAAAAATTCATCTCAACATCATTGGAAAAGCAAACAATTTGTAGGACCTGGAGGATTTTTCTGAAAAACAGCAGGAAGTCTAACTGCTCAAGAGGAACAAGGGACAAATGCAGAACGATCCCGAGCCATAAAAACGGTTGTTGCTCCACAGGTAAGGAGCATTAAAAATGAAGCGTGTGTAAACATTTGAACTGGATCGTTTGTGTACGTTCAATTCGGTTATTTATGATGTCTTGTTTGCGACATGTAAACATCTGTCATGCGAGACAACTTATACTGAACAGAACGAAAAATAAAGAAATTCGATTTTTATGATCCTTCTTAATATTATGGGCTCAAATGTAGGACGCGTCATTTAATAATAGATGAGCTGCGTCCCAAATCGCGTACTTATTGCACTCCGTGGTGTAATATAAATAGTGTGAGTAGTGTGTTCACACTGACTAGATGACGTGAACATCAAAGTGATGATGAGCTTATCCGAATTAAAAAATAAATAAAAAAAAACGTGTGAATGTTGGACGCTTCATCCACTCAACACTCACAGCTTTGCGTACGTAGAGGGAAAAGGGCGGGGCTACCATGTGCTGGAAAAAAGTTCAAGCTGGCCGACGACGCACCGGCGGACAAGACGACTTTTAAATTGTTCCATGTTGTGTTCAACATATCAACAAAACAAGTGCATAGTGTACAGTAAGTGCACAGTAAGTGCACACAACTATTATCATTCCTACATATTAAATGCTATTAACGCCGTTTCCTAGCTTAAAGGTGCGGTGCACGTTGTTTAAGAAATGCTTCAGAAAATTTAGTCGGGCCGACAAACAAGACAAACGTGTAGCCAATGAGAAGAAAGGGGCGTGTCTTGTCAATATGGGGCGGAGAGAGTGTTCAGTGCGCATGTCTGACATTAGCAGAAAGCGATTGAAACATTAACATGGAGGATAAAAACGAAAAAGCGAAGAAAGGCTTACGATAAGGTAAGAAGCAGGACCCGTGTTAATATAGGATCAGCTTTCCAGTGCTGGAGAGAACTGAACGTCTTCCGCGTGAAATGGAGCTAAACCTTACATGGTACAACACACAGTACTACAAAAACACATTTGTATTACCATAGTATTACTCATTGTGTTCATTTATTGATAAAAATATCCCCTCGGTCATCTGCCCCAGCAGGTTCCGCCGTAATAGTCTGGGTTAAGTATGTATGTGTGGGGCGGAGCTATCAAAACAGGGGTGACACCCATTTGGGTTAGGGGCGTGTTTGTTTTGGTGATTTCAAATGTCAACATTGGCTTTCAAACATCGTGCACCGCACCTTTAAGAAAGCTAGTCTGTGTAGTGTACGGCACTAATATTAACAATAACAACTTAACAACTTGTTAATATTTAAATATTCATAACTTTGAGATATTACAGGGACGACAGCTTTACTGTTTAAACCCCGAGTCTATTTTAGAGCATGTTTATATTTAGCGTGAAGTTGTCCGTGTCAGAACTCTGTTTATTCAGGACGTCCTCAACTACACGCATACGTCGTTCTTTAACACCGGGCCGTGATTGTAACTCGTTCGCTCTGATGACATCGTCGTAACGTGACGGCTCTATCGGTGCCACCTTCGGCAGGCGGAGACTCTTTGACTCACTTTCAATATTCTCAAGGTAGAGGTTCTCAAACTCCCGCTCGATCTGTCCAAACAGGTCCAGTAAAGTGCTCCTCAGAGCCATGGGCAGCTTGGAATCCTACAGGAGAAAAGACAAGTATGTCAGCTTGGGAATATGGGATGATACCTCATCATCAACACACACACAAACACACACACACACACACACACGCAATACAATCACACACATCACATGAACACATACACAACTAAAAGAAAAAAAAATCTAAAAAATATGTTCCAGACAGTTTTATTGATCTTACGCTTCATAACAAATTTCTATTTACTAAAGAATCATATCTTGTATTTTTATCCATTTATAGTTACATTTAATCTTACGAAACATCCGTAAAACAGCTTTCTGTTATCTCTTAGCACCCGTAAACAAAAATATAAATAAATACATAAATAAATAAATACATAAACAAACAATTAAATAAATAAAAAATCCTGAAGACTTTATGTCGAAAAAATATGTACAGACTGTTAAATACCAAAACCTAATAAAAAACCTCATCACTTAAACAATCAAACTTTTATAAACAACTACAAGGTTTGAATTATTCTATTACTAGATTATGTCCCGCCTACAAGCCTGAGATTTGAACGAAAGCTAAAACGGCTATCTGGGCTGCTGTTAAAGAATTAATCACCGCACCGCTCCCTGACCGATCAGCATCGAGAACTCCACAGTGCTATACAAGGTTATATTTATTTACGTTATGACACGCATCGAGTTAATAAATCTGACGAAGAGGATCGAACGGACGCGCCGCGGTAGCCGTGTCTTCTCCGGCAATAACCAGCTTTACCTCCATCCTCAAAACATAAAACGATGTCTGAATAAATGCTCCACGAAGCAAAGAGCAAAAACAAGCGCATTTCCCCCATCCATCACCGTGAAGTGAGAGCTGTGTCGAAGCTGCAAATTGACAAACGCACTTGCTAGAATGGCGCCTGAGTGATGGAGCTAGGTCAACTACCCTCCAGTCTGTCACTGCCATATGTGCACACACACACACACACACACACACACACACACACACACAGAGGTAGTGGTTTGGAGGGGGAGCTAATTAGCAAACAACTCCCCCACTCCAGCCTCTTATTGTCCCAAAGTCACTCAATACAACAAAGTAAAAGCTCTCATGGTCACTAGCCTTGACTCCAGGACTGAGTGATGGAGTATCATAATCTGCACCGAGAGTTTACAGAGAGGCCTGTCAATCAACAGCCGGTCCGCAGGGAGCACAAAGAGCCAGTGAATAGAATAATCAAGCGCAAACATGCAGCGTTTATTAAAAATTGATGAGTGCCTTGAACGCCGAAGCTCTGATATGCGACGCGGTAACGGCATTGAAGCGGTAAACATTTCCAGTACACCATGATGTGATGCTACAAATTTATACGGGGAAATGTTTCAAGCCGAAGCTTTCGATCGTTTAACTCAGAGACGGTAAAAGAATGCTGATGATTATAATCGATAAAAATCTGCATAAGACTGATTTGTGTAATCAGCTTGTGGGGTCACAAATGAAGCTCTGTGATGTCACAACTGAGGTTTTATGACTCTGTGATATCGCACTAGATGCTCTAAGGTTCTGCAGGTTCAGAAAAATCATATATAGAAAAGAGGCTTTATGATGTCACTAAAGAGGGTCTGAAGCCCTGTGCTATCTCAAAAGAGGCTCGCTGACGTTAGAACACAAGCTTTACTGCAATGTGATGTCACAATAGAGACTTGAAATCTGTGCGACGTCAAAAAACAGGCTGTGCTGCTCTGTGACGTCACGGTAAAGACTTTTATTAAAGGCTGTCACTGCCGGTGGCTGAAAAGTTGATCGATATCTTTGTGTTTTCTCGTATTGATTATTGTGATGCTTTGCTGGTCGGGGTCTCAAACGCTACCCTAAATAAATGACAGCTGGTTCAAAAATTCAGCCGCCCGAATCCTGAATACAGGACAAGGGATCACATCACTCCAGTCTTGGAGTCCTTACATTGGCTCCCTGTCAGATTTCAGGTTTATTTTAAAGTTCTTATGCTTACCTACAAAGCTTTGAATGGTTTGACTCCTCACTACTGTACCTTACTGAGTTTTTAGCCCCCTACACACATGTGCGTGCTCTTTGCTCTTCGGAAACTGGCCTTTTAATCGTCCCACATACCTGTTTAAAATTTATGGGTGATGGGGCATTTTCTTCTGTAGCTCCAAAACTCTGGAATTCCTTGTCTGTTCGGATTAGACAAGCAGAATCCCTTATTCCCCTTTTCCACCAAGGCAGTTTGAGTGCTGGTTCGGAGCCTAATTTAGAACCAGTTCTTTCTTTTTCGACAGCCAAAGCACCGGCTCTGAACCAGGAAAAGTGGTTCTTAAGTAGCACCAAAACGTTGTTGGTCTAGACTTAAGAACCGCTTGTGTCAGGGGCTGTGGGCGGAGCTGTGGGCGGGGCTACTGTTAGTGCATTTGATAATGTACCTTAAGTATACTAATGTTTAATACACTTTTACTTTACTGCAATATGATCAATTATCAGCACACATGATAGTAAGTAGCTACATGCTAAGGCTAAGTTTTTTCTGTGTTAATAATAAAATAACGTTATGTACTTTTTCTCGATAACAACCTCCGTTTATACAGATTACATGGAGCTGCACGTACACGTCGGATTCGCCGTGTTTGGGTGTTAATGTAGGTTCACAAAGCCATGAGCATTAACAGTAAAGCAACATCTGCCATTGTTGATGTGTTTGTGTTTGTCGCTGCTGTGCTAAAGTTGCTGGGACACGTGACACGTATACAGTGACATCAGACTCGGCTCTGTGATGCTCTCTAGCCAGTGGAAAGGCAAACCGGTTCTTAGAAGGTTCACCAGTGGAACCAACTTTGAACCAGCACCAGTGTTAGCTCCGAACCAGCACCCGGTTCTTTTTGGTGGAAAAGGGGGCAATAGTGTCTTTAAATCCTCCTTTAAAGCTCATTTCTTTAGGGCAGCTTTTGCTTAAAATCGATTTTTTTTAACTTACTTGTTTTGATATTTTTATTTGGTGTTTTTACATCTTACTTATTTTAACGTATTATTTGTATAATTGTATGTTTCCTTTTTCTTCTGTGATGCGCTTTGAGATGCTAGTTTTAAAGGCGCTGAGGAAAATAAAGTTTATTATTATTATTATTATTATTATTATTATTATTATTACTTTTTATAATTCTGTGATGTCATAAAACAGGCTGTGCTGCTCTGTGATGTGGGATGTGCTTGAGCTTGGACTACTGTTCAGAAGGTCTTGAGTTCGAATCTCAGGTTCACCAAGCTGCTGCTGCTGGGCCCCTGAGCGAGGCCTTTAACACTCAATTGCTTTATTTTATAAATAGAAACAAAATTCACTGTGTGAATTGCCAGAAATATAAATGTGTTGTCATAGAACAGTCTGTACTGCTCGGTGACGTCACTATAGAGACTTTACGGCTCTGTGATGTCACAGAACAGTCTGTACTGCTCAGTGACGTCACTATAGAGACTTTACGGCTCTGTGATGTCACAGAACAGTCTGTACTGCTCAGTGACGTCACTATAGAGACTTTACGGCTCTGTGATGTCACAGAACAGTCTGTACTGCTCAGTGACGTCACTATAGAGACTTTATGGCTCTGTGATGTCACAGAACAGTCTGTACTGCTCAGTGACGTCACTATAGAGACTTTACGGCTCTGTGATGTCACAGAACAGTCTGTACTGCTCAGTGACGTCACTATAGAGACTTTACGGCTCTGTGATGTCACAGAACAGTCTGTACTGCTCAGTGACGTCACTATAGAGACTTTATGGCTCTGTGATGTCACAGAACAGTCTGTACTGCTCGGTGACGTCACAATAGAGACTTTACGGCTCTGTGATGTCACAGAACAGTCTGTACTGCTCGGTGACGTCACAATAGAGACTTTACGGCTCTGTGATGTCACAGAACAGTCTGTACTGCTCAGTGACGTCACAATAGAGACTTTACGGCTCTGTGATGTCATAGAACAGTCTGTACTGCTCAGTGACGTCACAATAGAGACTTTACGGCTCTGTGATGTCATAGAACAGTCTGTAGTGCTCGGTGACGTCACAATAGAGACTTAAGGCTCTGTGATGTCATAGAACAGTCTGTAGTGCTCAGCGACCTCACA
>NC_083464.1:5492500-5555000 GCF_030014155.1 Tachysurus vachellii | reverse complement strand
AGGAGATTTAGTGCTTTAGTGAGAAGATCTGTGATAAAAACACGACATTTAATGAAGAGCTCATCTGTGTGGAAGCTAACTGTTACTTAGCTCTGATGCTAACTCATCAACACACTCGTACTCACGTGTTTAAACGTCTCGATGTGTACGCTCAGACACGTGACAACACGTCAGTAAGTCAAACTGCATCTTCCATTAGATATCAGTGCTAACGCTGTGATCACTCACAGCAAAAGTCCAACGGGAAAAGCGTTTACACACAGCCGAATTAACTGGGTCACTGACGCGTCCTCGGCCACAACACTACTGCGCATGCGTGAAGTTTGAACTACACATGCGCACTACAGCTCGGGCTGAGATCAAGCACTGACAGCTATTTTGTGCAGGTGTTTTAGTTTCAGCAGGAGCTTAATAATAATAATAATAATAATAATAATAAGAAGAAGAAGAAGAAGAAGAAGAAGAAGAAGAAGAAGAAGAAGAAGAAGAAGTAAACAATAAAATAATAATAATTATTATTATAATAAAAAATAATTATTATAATAATACTACTAACAATATAATAATAATTAAAGCTGCAAGCAGCATTTCCCGGGTTCAAGCGTTTAAGGCCTTTGGATTGACATGACAATATATGTCATGTCATGCTATCAAACCTATCAAACCACTATCAAACCTTCAGCTGTCTCTAACCAGTAACCAGACACTGTGTGTCTGACACGTTTTTGCTGTATTTCATAAAAACATAAAGGTAGTAAGCTAGTGTTATAAATATTACAAATTAATTATTACCGGTTAAAGCCCCGCCCACTTCAAGACAAGCCCCGCCTACTTCCGCCACACCCATTCGAGTCAGAATCAGAATCTTTGCCTTACAAGTCAGCACACAATTGCGTTTTTGGACTGTTGGGGGCGCTAGAGGGCTTTTTTTTTTTAAAAATGGCTGTTTTTAGTGATTTTTCCGTTAAAGCGCCACGAAGTGGCCAATCACCACGGTTTTTGAACTGTGACCTCAGTTTGACCTCTTTCACATGTGTCCCAAGTTTGGTGTTGATAGCTCATTTAGTTCTTGAGTTATTGACATTTAAGTAAAACTGGCTCCTCACAGTCCAAACGTTTTGGGGCCCCTTAAGGACCCTGAATCAAAATTTAGACTTTTTTTCGAAAATTATTGTCATTGAGACTCCAGAGAATATTACTGCACTGGATTGGTCTCGATCAGGCGAAAAACCTAGGACTAGTTAGCAAAAGTATATTCGGATAAAATGTGTGATAGCGCCCCAAATTGTCCGATACCACTGAGATTTTGGCCCTGAGTAACTGTGACCAGTACTACCATCTGACCAAGTTTGAGCTCTCTAGGCCTTACGGTTTGGGCTGCATGACCGTTTCTATGGTGGAATAATAATAATAATAATAATAATAATAATAATAATAATAATAATAATCCTAACAAAAACAATAGGTTTCCAGCGCTTCGCGCTTGAACCCTAATGATAATAATAATAATAAGAAGAAGAAGAAGAAGAAGTAAACATAATAATAAAATCATAATAGTAATAACAACAATAATAATAATAATAATAATAATAATAATAATAATAATAATAATAATAATACAAGTAAACATAATAAACATAATAATTATTATTATAATAATAACAATAATAATAATAATAATAATAATAATAATAATAAGTAAACGTAATAGTATAGTAATAAAAAGTATTATTATTATTATTAATAATAATAATAACAATAACAATAATAATACTTATTGTTATTATTACTATGAATACTACTAACAATATAATAATAATAATAATACTAATAATAATAATAACAATAATAATACTTATTGTTATTATTATTATTAATACTACTAACACTATAATAATAATAATAATAATAATAATAATAATATTAATAATAATAATAATAATATTAATAATAATAATCTAAATTAACTTCTTTCTGTTTCCATCTTTTTGCCGACTCAATTTTCTGTCAGGTTTTTTTTTTATGCCAGACATATTTACCTAATGTGACTAAATCATTTACACAAACGACACTGACGATGGAAATGATGATGATGATGATGATGATGATGATGATGATGATGATGATGAAGATGATTATTATTTTTAATCAACACTATATATAAAAAAATTATCAAGTTATTATCAGTATTATCAGTATAAATATACCTTCATGAACTGATAAACCTTAAATATCGATAAGTAAGTTACATGGGATTCCTTCAGACTTTTTTATTGCAAAACTTTAACAAAAAAATAAAAGTTTTTTGATTAAATAAAAAACTTTGACGAATCACGTGATTACTTTCCACCAATCCCGTGACAGCCCCGGAACACGTCACATCCGGTAGCGTCTTCCATCTTGTTTTCATGGTGTCAGAATAGCGTTAGTATATTGCGGGTATTAATAACGAAGTTAAACGGTAAGACATTAGTATTTATGTGTGTTTACATGTTCATGTGTGAATGCTTCGGGTGTTTTAATAACGTCTTCGGTGAGGTTACCATGGTAATTCGTGCCGCAGGTGGTCCGATGGTCCGAGTGTTCTGATTGGTCAGCGTGTTCCGTCTCACCATGGCGCGCGCACTAAGGGCGGTGCTAAGGACGGTGGCTGGCGAGGGACACAACGTGTTTAGACCCTTTAAAGTGTGCGAAGTGAGGCCTTTACATCAACAATCTGTCCTGTGCTCCTCTCCTGCTCTGCTCTCTACACTCATCTCCAGGTAAAACTGGGGGTTATTATCATTATTATTATCATTATTATTATCATTATTATTATCATTATTACTGCAGGGATGTTAATGCACTTTCTGTAGCTGACCTGGACCTTTATGGTGGAGAATAAGAAAGAAAAACATCTGATTGTTAAAGACATTTATTCAGTGTTTACATGAAGGAGTCTCCAGTGTCAGGACTTATATATTACATTAATATAGATAATTTATTACATTGTGTGTGTGTGTGTGTGTGTGTGTGTGTGTGTACGTGTACATTACTGTACATTATGACTAATATTTCACATTAATATATAAATGTAATATAAAGTGTATAAAGCGTGTTATTGGACTTGTTTTTCTGATTTGTTAATTTGTTTTCTAATTTGTTAATTTGTTTTGGGATTTGTTAATGTGTTTTGCACTTCCTGGCCGCCGTAGTATAGCCTTTATATGTACATATGTTTACATATATACCTATATTTAATGCCGTACGTATATATATATATATATCTCTGCACTTCTGGTAAATGCCATATCTATTTTATCTATTCGATCTACTCTCTATTCTCTCTCTCTCTCTCTCTCTCTCTCTCTCTCTCTCTCTCTCTCTCTCTCTCTCTCTATCTATGTATCATTTTCTGTTTATGAAGTATTGAGCTGGAATCCTGTAATATGTATAAAATGTAATTTAGATATCTCACAGTATAGAGTGTGTTATTGCAGCTCTGTTCTGTACCTGTGTATATTATATTCATGTTCATATTTTCATATATTTTTTTGGGTCTACTTTCTGTTTTCACAGGTTTAGTGCTGCTTCCTGTAATCAGGCCGGTGTAAGGATGCCAGAAATAAACACAGACAATCTGGATGAGAAGCAGGTCCGTCTGCTGGCTGAGATGTGCATCAGGATCGATGAGAACGACCAGGAGATCGGAGCAGACACCAAGAAGAACTGCCACCTCAACTCAAACATCAGCAAAGGCAGGTTTTTAAATGTTTCTGAGAAGTTGTATTGATACACACACACACACACACACACACACACATACAATCAGTAATCACGTACATGAAGATCTTAAGATACAATTTTTTGCATGTTGAATTATTCTTATTTCAATTAAGAATAAACATCAAAAATGAAAAGGGTTTTTTAAACAGCAAAAATATTTTTGGCATAAAATATTACAATTTGTTTATTTATTTATATTTTATAATTATTTTAGATTATTTTGTTTATATTCTTTTACTTCTTTGTTTTATGTATTATTGATATTTAGAATTGTAATTCAGATTTTTATTCCCCCTCACAATTGTGTACATTTTAAGAAAGAAAATAGTTTTATTTTATTTCATTATTTAATAAATATCAGAATCTATTTTATTAACATGCTTATAGTGTAAAAAAATAAATAATAAGGAGAAAACAAAATAATTTTTTTGTAAAAAAAAAAAAAAAAAATGCACAGTAATATTTAACATTTATATTTGATAATCTTTTTTGAAATAATTTTAAAAAATGATCCATTTTTTGTTTATTTCCAAACGGTTTGTCTGTGACGCGTATACACGTATTCATGTATGCTTGTGTTTGCTAATCACGTACACAAAACATTATAGCTAGCAAAGTATATTATATAACTTTAAGACTGTTTATTTATATTTATCCTGTCGTGTCTCCTGACAGGATTACTGCACCGAGCATTTAGTGTTTTCCTGTTTAACAGTGAAGAAAAGCTGCTCTTACAGCAGAGATCTGATGCCAAGATCACGTTCCCAGGTTTGTCTGTTTGTTGTTTTTAAAGCAGGCTGCTGTTGGTCTGCGGTGCCGATCGCCATCGTACCGTCTTGTAACAGTCTCTCGGCTGGAACCGACCTTACGTTCATTAACCCCGCGTCTCGCTGTGTTCTCCGTCAGGGTGTTTCACTAACACGTGCTGCAGTCACCCTCTGTACACGCCGTCCGAGCTGGAGGAGCAGGACGGCATCGGGGTGAGACGAGCTGCACAGAGGAGACTGGAGGCTGAACTCGGCATCCCCACACATCAGGTACACGATGCGTCTGAGTCTTTCACGACTGTTTGTTAAACTACTTGTGCTACTTTTGCACATTTAGGAGCGTTACGCTACATTCACACAATTGCAGTAAGAAGTCTTCGTGAGACATTACTACTAATGGTTGCCATGGTAATGCCCAATATCAGCGTATTCAACACTAGTTTAAAAAATAAAACATTCTAGAGCATGTGTGAAATGTGTCAATATTTGTTGACGTTTATTACATTTATTCACATTGGGCATCACAGTGTTTTATAACTTTTGCAACTCAATATAGCTCTTCGTTTGCTTGTGTTGAGGTTTAACGCTAAAAAAGGTATTATCCTTTATCATTATCCACGTTTCTTTCTTTCTTTCTTAGTCTAACTTTAACTGAGGGATTAGTCTAGTTTAGGCTACTGCGTTAACATCACTTTGCTCAATCGATAGCCTGTAAAGTTGTCAGGTAAATTTGTTTTAAATGTGTGCATATTGTTTTACACACAATGCAAATATATAAACTAATCTTAGCATTCTGCAAGATACAAAGACAACTACCGCATATTTATTTTCTCGGAAGAAGGTGCATAACCAGTGAAGCAAGTAATGACGGGTGAGATGTGTTTCTTTTTGTTCAAAATATTTTTAAAACAATTCATAGAAGAACATAGACACTGTCCCGTGTATTCTGACACATAAATGGATGTCTCTGGTGTACGCTACCGATATCTACTCACCTTAGACCCGCTATTTTATTCTGTTTGCTATTTTTAAGGAAGCAAATTAGATACAATGTTTTATTTTAGAGGCACAAATCGAACACAAACGAACGCCACCGGTTTTGTCCGAATTGGACGAAGTGGGGTGGGGAGTGACGTCACTGTCCCGTATTGTATTTGTTATTTCTAAGGAAGGGAATAAGATTCGATGTTTATTTTAGTGGCGCGAACCGGCACAAATGGAGCACAAACGAACGGCACCTTTTTGGAGCGATTTAGACGATAGTGGGCGGAGAGTTACGTAACAGTCCCGAACAAGTATTTTCCCCATTATATTTAAGAAGGGCTCAGAGATACCAGGTTAGTTTTAACGGCACAAATCGAGCACAAACGAACGCCACCGGTTTGGAGAGATTTGGACGGCACGGGGTGGAGAGTGACGTCACAGCTCCAAATTGTTTTTGTTATTTCTAAGAAGGGGAAATATACTTGACGTTCATTTCAACGGCACAAACCGGCACAAATCGAGCACAAACGAATGACACCAGTTTTGTGTGATTTAGACGAACTGGGGTGGAGAGTGACGTCACAGTTCCCGAAAATATTTTGCTTATATCTCAGGAAGGAAAACAGATACAGTGTTTGTTTTAACGGCACAAATGGGCACAAATCGGGCACAAACGAACTAAGCCAGTTTTAAGCGATTTGGGCGATGTGGGGTGGAAAGTGACGTCACACGGTCAAAAAAATAATGTTTAATATCTCAAACACCAAACCAGCACAAACGTTCGTTTTTGCGGCACAAATCAGCACAAACGAATGACATAGTTTTGGTGATTATTTCTTTTTATGGGGTGCCAACTTCACGGAGGTCACATTTTATACATCTGAGCAATTAAGGTTTAAGGGCCTTGCTCAGGGCCCCAGCACTGACGGCTTGGTGGACCTGGGGTTTGAACTCACAACCTTTCGATCAGTAGTCCAACACCTTAACCACTGAGCTACGACATCCCAGCTAACGTTTGCTGTCACTCGTGTCACCAGCTCTCATTGAAAATGTTGAATTACAGCCTGGACCTGAAATGAACTCAACATGAAAGCTTGCACTACTCGAAAGTCTCAGTAAGTCAAGCGTTTGAAGGCGAGTCGGCACTTAGCAGACGCTCGGATCCAGACATTTATCTTGTTTATCGACTGGCTTTTGACTGCATTTACAGCTACTACAGGTGTAGCTTCCGGAGGAGCTTTTAAAGTGTTCTGGAATTTTTTTTTCAGCTTTGCGGAGCTAGATATCGCTGAAAAAATCGCTTGGGTGGAAAGTAAAACTTTTAACACTGCTTCTGGAAGGAATTAATGAGTTAAGTATGCTTAACTGGATGGTGTACTACCTATTAAGGGGACAAGTTTCCTTCAAAAGTAGCCAAACGGTTCAACTTTGGTCTCATCAGAGATCCTTTTAGCACATCCCAAGTTTTCGCTTTCATCTTTTATTTTTTTTCTCTATATGCACCTTTTTTTTTTTCCCTCCCCCCAGCATTTCCCAATCCCCCCCCCCCAAAAAAACCCCTCCATCCATAACACTTACGAAACATTGAAAGGTTCAAGGGTGCCAATACTTACACAAGCTCATGTAACAGTAGGAGATTAATTCAAATCTCTGTCTCTAGGTGCCTCCAGAGGAGATGACGTACCTGACCCGCATCCACTACAAGGCCGAGTCGGACGGGGTGTGGGGCGAGCACGAGATCGACTACATCCTGTTCCTGCAGAGGGACGTGAAGCTGCAGCCCGACCCCAACGAGGTGAAAAGTCACCGCTATGTCTCCAAAGAGGAGCTGAAGGAGCTGCTGGAGCAGGCAGAGAAAGGCCACGTGCAGATCACACCGTGGTTCAGCCTCATCGCCAAAACCTTCCTGTTCACGTGGTGGGACAACCTACAGAACCTCAAAGAGTTCACAGATCACAAGCGCATCCATCGCATGTGATCATCTCCACTGCTGCAGCACGGTCCGAGATCCTCTCCATCATCCATATAGAGCTGGTTTAACACACAGAGCAGCTTTTTATTACCGAAAATCAAACGTTTCATAGGTGAAACTGTGGTATTAGTTTCATTCATGGACTGATGTCTTACTTACTTAATAATCTTCACCTGTTACGTGACTCGGGTCGGATCGAAGGCTTGACACGTGCTGCACGGTTTTCTAGTTATTACTTATTAACGTGGGGGGAAAAAAGACTCAGATATTTTTCTCCATCTATTTCTCAAGCACAAAAGACGAGTATTTATTTTAAAGCCTTTTAGGTTTGGTCTTTCTAAACATTTAAACAGAGACGCTGCTTTTCTCCAGCAGCCGAGGTGCTTGGTTTAAGGGGAAATAACACGTAGTGGGACGTTGCTTTCGAGGTTCACTGTGAATTGCACACAAGTTTACGTTCATGTAAAATAAACTGTAGATAAATAAATGCATCGAATTTCTTCTGTCATTGCTATCAACCCTCGAGTCTTGTTTGTATTGTATCAAGTCCAGGGTTGCTGACTCCTACCGGTTTGTCCTCACCCCTGACAAGTCTCCGAGTCCCTGGCGGGAAAAAAAAGTATTAAAAGCAGCTCTGCAGCTCGATGCCACCACCAGCATGCTTCACTGTTTAGTTCAGATCAGTTTATTTGTATAGAACTTTCTCAAAGCAGCTTTACACAAGTATAGAAACGGAATAAAACATTTCCACCAAAATGTTCTACTTATCATAGCTGGTAGTCAAGTGAAGCGTTCGTTAAACACGTCTCCTGTAGCTTTTTTAACGTAGATCCCAGGAGGAGCGACGAGAAGCTCTGGCTAGCTGAGAGGTTTTATAAAGCTAAGCAAATCTCAAGAAAACTGTTTAACAAATACTTTCATTTATTCAACACATTTCTTTTCTTCTGAATGCCCTGAGTGTTAATAAACAAACAAACAAATAAATAAATAAATAGGAAATCATTTATAAGTGAATACTCGGTGTGTCCACTAGATGGCAGCACAGGCTGTAAAATGAACCCCAGTTAGTTTTCACACCTCCTGGTTGTTCATGAATGATTCAGTTGGATTTTCTTACTCTGAAATGCATATAAATTTATCCTTTATTTGAGTTCAGTGCTCACTGTACTGTACTGAACAAATCACATTACTCAAAAGCTTACTTATGAATAAACGTGTCAATCTCGAACGATTCGGCTCGCTGAATCGAATCTTTTTGATGAGGATTGAAGATCCGACTCACATACATGAAGCGAGGGGCTTTGAAGCGGCTCGTTCAATAACAACACGTCACTAATTTTTAGCATCATAAGTGGATCCTTTTTTGCTTTTGTCTTAATTTAATGCACTAAAATGAGCGAATTGAGTAAATCGATGTCTTGTTCAAGAACGAGTCGGATCTTTGGAACGGATCTTTTAGGTGATTCTGAAAAACCGACTCACTCAGTGACAGAAGAGTTTATTTTGTTGGTAAGCTGAGCCAAATATTCTGAGTTACTGAAAAGAGCCATAACAATTTTAGCAAAGATTTATGAGCTTGTGAGCGTAAGAGAAAGGCGACAACATATTGGACATTTATAGATATTTTTAAATTACAATTAAGCCATAAAAGATTTGACTCTTATTGGTGAGTTGAAAGAGCTGAGCTGCAAGGCGAAGCTCTCTATTTACCAGTCGATCTACGTTCCTACCCTCACCTATGGTCATGAGCTTTGGGTCATGACCGAAAGGACAAGATCCTGGATACAGGCGGCTGAAATGTGTTTCCTCCGCAGGGTGACTGGGCGCTCCCTTAGAGACAGGGTGAGGAGCTCGGTCACTCGGGAGGAGCTCAGAGTAGAGCTGCTGCTCCTCCACATCGAGAGGAGTCAGCTGAGGTGGCTCGGGCATCTGTTCCGGATGCCTCCTGGACGCCTCCCTGGGGAGGTGTTCCGGGCATGTCCAATCGAGAGGAGGCTCCGGGGAAGACCTAGGACACGCTGGAGGGACTAGGTCTCTCGGCTGGCCTGGGAACGCCTCGGTGTTCCCCCAGAAGAGCTGGAGGAAGTGTCGGGGGAAAGGGAAGTCTGGGCGTCCCTGCTTAGACTGCTGCCCCCGCGACCCGGCCCCGGATAAGCTGTAGAAGATGGATGGATGGATGGATGGATGGATGGATGGATGGTGAGTTGAGTCAAATAATCTGACTCACTTAAATTAACCATCACTAAATGATCAAAAGAATGAACAGCATGAGCTTTATGATGGTTTGAGTGTTCTAAGTGATAGACATCCTATAAAGACTTATATTAATTCCCAATACTAGACATACAAGCTAATGTTAGTGATCTGAGACAAATGATCTGACTCACTTGAAGCCCACTGTGTACTGATTCATTCTATAAATTCTTGATGAACAGCCAAAAGCGTGGCCCGTTTGGCCATTATTGTGCATCCAACATCCACCTGACTAACATAATGATGTACCAACATCATGTACACAAGCTATATTTTCACAAGATCATGCTCTGCGTTCCTCAGTCTGCATTAGGAGCTTAACCAACTACACCCCATACCTCCATCCACAACCACAGCTTTCTCAAATCCACCCAGAACAAGAAGAAGGCGCTTGGGAACCAGTGGATGCACCCAGCTGCTCCTGCTGCTGTGGAGAGAGAAACCAGCTTCAATTATTTACCTTCTGCTGGGGGAAGGGTAGAAAGCGAGGAGCTGCAGTTTGTGATGGAAACACCAGGAGGCGTGTTATGGTCCGAGGCTGCGTGATTGCCACACAGGAACAATGTGGGGATCAGTAAGCGTTCCTCTGGCTTGCTGTTTTACACGAGAGACGCTACATTAAACCTGCTGTTCTCCAGTTCATTCTGCTGCTGCAGAGAAAATCTACACACACCGCCGTTATCACACAGCCTTTCGTTCCTGTACAGAGGCGTAAATGTTAGCTATCCTGTCAGTAATCGGATCTTCATGCTGTCAAACGTAGCAGAGATCCAATTCCCAGGTTTATGTCAATGCACTTATACATGTTATTGTTTCTATAGAAGCAGATCATTCAACTGAAAGAAGCAGCATGGAGAATGGAGGACTTAAGTCACATATATGAGCCTAAATTTGTTGATTTTTGTTTGTTTTGTAGCTTTTTGTTCATGTTGTTTCTCTTTAATCAACTTACAATGCTGTCAGTCACAAACAGAGATTTGTTATTATTGAACGAGTCGGATCTTCGAACCGTTTCCTTTATTTGAACTTGGGGAGTCGAGTCGCTTGGGGAATCGACTCACTCGTTTGTTTTCATTTCAGGAACTCCCCATGCTCAAATGAACAAACGAACTGCAAACGAACTTTTGTTTGAATCTTAAGAGCCGACTTTCATGCTATGTATGCAATTTATTTGTTATTTTTAGTCATTCGTTTTAAATGTAGTTAAAGGCTTTATTCTTGTACTGTAATGTAACTTGTAATGTAAAATGCAGGTTCACTGCATCTCTTAATTACAACTGAGATTGTTGCAAATTTCACACCTTAATAAATAAATAAAAAAAAACAAACAAATAAATAAGTCATAATTTTCATAGTGCCCTAAGACACTGTAATGTCGCGTTGTAATGAGAAAAATACATACAATCATAGTCATAGTGTTAATTGAAACATTTTTCAAATGAAATAAAACAGTCAATAATAAAAGTGAATAAAGGCATAAAAAAATAGAAAGATAGAAAAAAGAATCACGTGTATTACAAAACAATTTTATAAAAATTAAACTATAACGAGGGAGGGCACGGTGGCTTAGTGGTTAGCACGTTCGCCTCACACCTCCAGGGTTGGGGGTTCGATTCCCACCTCCGCCTTGTGTGTGTGGAGTTTGCATGTTCTCCCCGTGCCTCGGGGGTTTCCTCCGGGTACTCCGGTTTCCTCCCCCGGTCCACAGACATGCACGGTAGGTTGATTGGCATCTCTGGAAAATTGTCCGTAGTGTGTGATTGCGTGAGTGAATGAGAGTGTGTGTGTGTGTGTCCTGCGATGGGTTGGCACTCCGTCCAGGGTGTATCCTGCCTTGATGCCCGATGACGCCTGAGATAGGCACAGGCTCCCCGTGACCCGAGGTAGTTCAGATAAGCGGTAGAAGATGAATGAATGAATAAACTATAAAGATTGCAATAAGACTGAGTAGGTATTTTATGTAAATGCTGAAAGGCGTGTTGTAACGCTCCACATAATTAAAAGCTTATCAATATTTATCCAACAATAAGCTATAATCGTTACTATGGTAAAGCTTTTTAATAAGGTGATGTTTATTTAATATGTAAGGAAGGAGTCTCCAGTAACAGTCAGAGGTAAAGCTGTAACTTTTTTGTAACTTTTATTTAAAATTCTTCTTTTTCATTTAAAATGGATTCTAAAGAACATCATCCTCTTCAGGAAGCACTTTTTCCTGGAAAGATCAGACTGGATCTGGGTTTTATGCCATGGAACGAACACAAACACACACACATGCGCACACGCACACACACACACACACACTTAATTCTATGTAGATTCGACTATACACCCACATCTATGTTTCTGAGAGGTGATAATTCCTCCCCACGTGTCGACCACAAATCTTAGCAGTTTGTCATATAGAAAACTTTTCATTCCATCATTATCTTTTAAATTCTCCATCAAATAACTTTTCATTATTGTTTAATTCACTAGACAATGTATAAAATTAGCCTGAAATGAACCCAAATCGCTGACCTTCAGCCTCCCAGACCAGCTTCTCGTCTGCATGTGTTTCAGTTCGTTAGCATTTATGAATAAGAAATGACTAATATGTAGTGAGGAAATGAGACAGTGTGGGAGAGGAAAGGAAAAAAAACTCAGTCAATAATGCCTCTAGCTAAAGCAGAGAGAGAGAGAGAGAGAGAGAGAGAGAGAGGCGGTGTTATGGTTTTATATACAACACTCACCACACAGCCTGCTATGCTATCTTCATGAGGTTGTTTTTAGATTAGTGTAAAAGTTACAGATTTCTATCCATCATTTGTTTCTTTATGGGCAATCACATCTGTTTTTATACTGCAGGTTTGAGGATCCAGAGTTTTAAAGAGAGGAATAAAAGGCTGCATGTTGGTGCAGAGGGTTTGATCATGAGCTCAGGTTTCCGTCTTTGTGGAGTTTCTGATTTCCTTCCACCTCCCAAAAAATATACTGGTGCACTCAAACTCATACGCTGCTCGTCCTGGACGCTCACGGCGTCTTGTAAGTAGTAACTTGCATGTTGTAATAGTGTCATTTCCTACTTTGGGGGACAAATGAAGTACAAATTGCAAAAAAAAAAGGTTTCCATTTCAGGAAATTAACTTTAAGCTAGGGGGGCACGGTGGCTTAGTGGTTAGCACGTTCGCCTCACACCTCCAGGGTTGGGGGTTTGATTCCCGCCTCCACCTTGTGTGTGTGAAGTTTGCATGTTCTCCCCGTGCCTCGGGGGTTTCCTCCGGGTACTCCGGTTTCCTCCCCTGGTCCAAAGACATGCATGGTAGGTTGATTGACATCTCTGGAAAAATTGTCCGTAGTGTGTGAGTGTGTGAGTGAATGAGAGTGTGTGTGTGCCCTGCGATGGGTTGGCACTCCGTCCAGGGTGTATCCTGCCTTGATGCCCGATGACGCCTGAGATAGGCACAGGCTCCCTGTGACCCGAGGTAGTTCGGATAAGTGGTAGAAGATGAATGAATGAATGTTCATTTCTGGGATTTGTTACACTACAGGAAGAGTAAATGACTCATCTGACCTAGTTAGAAAAGAGCAATGAAATGTGACGTCGATTTGCGCCATCTGCGGTGTGAAAATAAAGCATGCTTATTTTCGTGAGCGTGAGCTTGGCAATGTCTTTGTCTCACAGCGCTGGCTGTCCAGGAGTAAATGTGTGTGCGAGGTACAATTCCTTCTATATTCACCACTAAGTTGGAGATCCTGGGATCCAGGGTTTGCCAAACCAAACATACATAATTAAACACAGGTGAAAACAATCAGAACCATGAAGACTGTGCGCCCGAGGGTGCAGGTGGTTGCTGGGAGTCAGAGTCCGTGGCGGTCATGTTTGTAGGCCGCAGTGAAGGAGAGTTGGAGGGAACGTTCCAGCTAATATACTGGAGTCAAAGCAGAAAGTGAAAGCTCATTCATTCATTCATCTTCTACCGCTTATCCGAACTACCTCGGGTCACGGGGAGCCTGTGCCTATCTCAGGCGTCATCGGGCATCAAGGCAGGATACACCCTGGACGGAGTGCCAACCCATCGCAGGACACACACACACACACTCTCATTCACTCACGCAATCACACACTACGGACAATTTTCCAGAGATGCCAATCAACCTACCGTGCATGTCTTTGGACCGGGGAGGAAACCGGAGTACCCGGAGGAAACCCCCGAGGCACGGGGAGAACATGCAAACTCCACACACACAAGGCGGAGGCGGGAATCGAACCCCCAACCCTGGAGGTGTGAGGCGAACGTGCTAACCACTAAGCCACAGTGCCCCCCAAGTGAAAGCTAAGAATAGAAATAAAACCATTTACGTAGAAAACAATGAAATACACTGTCTATAAATTTAATTATATGTTTCCACCCCCCCTAAAAATTACAGTTGAACACAATATCCAAAAATATCCACTAAGCATCTAGTCCTCAATATGAAACCTCACACGGCTTGTTTACGGCCGATCTCTTCATCTTTCATAAGCGCTATACTGTAATTACTTTCGTTTGTGTCGCTTCATCACACACGGACCAAAAATGTCACGCTTTCAGCATCAAAGCTCATCATGGATGACTCAGTCGCTTATCTCTGCAGCTTGTCTGTTTGTTTTCCTCGTTCATTCATCTCTTCTTCCTAGCACCTGGTGAGGATCTGCTGCCTGACTCGCTCCCAGCCTTCCCACCAACAAAAACTGCCACGTTTCTATTTGCACAAGAGACAACGAGGAAATCAGAGCATGAAGGTGTTGAGCGGAGGTTAGATGCTCGAGATTTTTAACATCCGTGCCGTAGGGAAAGCAATTAATTCTGGAAAATTAATCCTCATCAGAGCATCAGGACAACTTTATGTACTTAATTACAAATTTTATATAAATAAAGCCGAACACAATAGACACCTTTTGTCATGTCTCACTCTACAGTCATGGTTAGCGGCTAATATGAAATTAGACGCTCGGCACATTCGTTTTGCATAAAAATATCTGTTTTAATAGCCTGCTATAAACAATATATTCATAGAAAAGTTCCATAAAACAAAAAATATTTTTTTCCACACAAATGTTTCTATCTTAGGGGGCACGGTGGCTTAGTTGTTAGCATGTTCGCCTCACACCTCCAGGTTCGGGGTTCGATTCCCGCCTCCACCTTGTGTGTGTGGAGTTTGCATGTTCTCCCCGTGCCTCGGGGGTTTCCTCCGGGTACTCCGGTTTCCTCCCCCGGTCCAAAGACATGCATGGTAGGTTGATTGGCATCTCTGGAAAATTGTCCGTAGTGTGTGATTGCATGAGTGAATGAGAGTGTGTGTGTGTGTGCCCTGCGATGGGTTGGCACTCCATCCAGGGTGTATCCTGCCTTGATGCCCGATGACGCCTGAGATAGGCACAGGCTCCCCGTGACCTGAGGTAGTTCGGATAAGCGGTAGAAGATGAATGAATGAATGAATGTTTCTATCTTCAAAGTAAATGTTGATACTAAACCTATTTCTGCTCTCAGTGATGCCCAAACCCTTAATAGTCAATCACCCTTATATAAAGATGCTACATCATCTGTGTTACAGCTTCATCCTCACATCTTTCCTCCTTCCATCTTTCTTATTTACCTGTTGTTTTTATGGTTTTGTTTTGGTTGTTTCTTTAATAAAATTTACCCTTGCATCCACTTTGGTGTCCATCCTTTAAGAGTGATTCAGGAACCATCTCTGAGCAAGGAAAATATAGCTAAAGCGGCAAAGCTAAACCTGTTACTAGGTGACACATTCTTTTGAAGACTGTGATTGGTTGTCCAATAAATAAAAATTAGCAGCGCTTTTAAAATCTGGTCTGTAATAAACCGTCACTTTGTCTCTATGTTAAGATATTTGGTATATTAGGCAAGGCAAGGCAAGGCAAGTTTATTTGTATAGCACATTTCATACACAGAGGCCATTCAAAGTGCTTTACATACAGTAGAAATTAGAAAATTAATTAGAAAAAATTAATTCTAAAATTAATTAGAAAAAAAATATATGTAAAAATAAGAGACACGATAAAATCATAATAAAAACAAAGAACAATTAAAGAAAATAAATGTGATTTCAATAAAAACAGTTTAAAGTATGTTAAAAAGAATAAAACAGGAGTAAAAGTGATTTGGATAAAAAGTGCAATCAGTGTGAAGCAGCACAGTGATCATTTAGTAAATACAGAGTTAAACAGATGTGTTTTTAATCTTGATTTAAAAGTGTCTACTGTTGAAGCACATCTGATCTCTTCTGGAAGTTGATTCCAATTATAGGTGGCGTAATAACTAAATGCTGACGCACCTTGTTTTGAGTGAACCCTTGGTATCTCTAACTGACCTGATCCTAATGATATTAAGATATATTATTAAGATATATTATTATTATATTATTATATTATATTAAGATATATTATTATTAAGATATATTAAGGTTATATCGTGTAGCGATTATGTTCGTGACCGATCCTATCAGAGATGTGCAAAGATCTGGATGTTCTAAATGGAATAAATGTAAATGTAAACATTTCTGTCACAGCACAGAAACAAATATGGCATTTCACCTTTGTTTCAGAGATCTGTGCTGTGTTGAAGATGTTATCACCAACTTTCGCACCGTGCGACTGCAGTACAACCAGCCTTGTTCTCTTGGACTCCCAGCGATTTCCTGATGACATTGAGAACACATTTGTGTTGCCCTTATGGAATATTTTTCCCACACCAGTTCTTTCCTTGTCCTGTTTCACTTTATTATCAATCTGAATAATTGATTTGATCCAAAGTATTGAATTGTTACACATTTTTGATTCGATCTGCTATTAATTTTCTCTCAGTTCTCTCAGTCGCACTTGTAGAAGTATCAATTTTTCTTTGACTCTGCAAACGAGGTTCGTTATTGTTTGGAAGCCTTCCGAGGTTTGGAAGATGCTCCGAAAGTCACAATAAGCACTCAATAGTGCAGTGACGTGAACCTCCACCCTCCAAGTCCGAGTATAAAGACGCTTACGAACTCGGATATTCTGTTATGTCTGTTTTAGATGGACTGAATGATTCACTGCTTTTATCTGTGAAATCTATGCTCTTATTGGATCTCCTCTCTACTCCCCTGCTTTAAAGGATGGGTCAATTCAATACCGTGTCCTCGCACACACATTTACTCCTGGACAGCCAGCGCTGTGAGACAAAGACATTGCCAAGCTCACGCTCACGAAAATAAGCATGCTTTATTTTCACACCGCAGATGGCGCAAATCGACGTCACATTTCATTGCTCTTTTCTAACTAGGTCAGATGAGTCATTTACTCTTCCTGTAGTGTAACAAATCCCAGAAATGAACAGAACATAGCATAAAATCTTCCAGAGGACACACTGTTAAAACCTGTGGGCTGCTTCTAATAAAAATGATCTGGCTTGTTTTAAATGAGGATATTTTTGTGCACCACAAAAACTTTAGCTCTTAGACTCTCTACTGAGGAGAAAGAATGAGGGGAAGAGAAACACAGACCAAAGACATATAAGTGGAAACAAAACAAATAAATATATTAAAATGATAGATAGATAGATAGATAGATAGATAGATAGATAGATAGATAGATAGATAGATAGATAGATAGATGAAAAGGAAACATGTGCATAGACAGAGACTGATATTCAGAGATATTCATATAGAGATGTATATTTAAATGTAAATTAATTACAGTCAATACATATCAATAAATATTTTAATAGTTGTTAAATAAGTTGTTAAGACACCTTGACTTGTTGTTTGGCCATGAACCCTATAACCCTCTTTCACACCTGGCATTGAGATTGTAAGAATGATCTCAGAGAGCTTATAATTTAGCTTAAAAAAATCTATCTACGGGGGGGCACGGTGGCTTAGTGGTTAGCACGTTCGCCTCACACCTCCAGGGTTGGGGTTCGATTCCCGCCTCCGCCTTGTGTGTGGAGTTTGCATGTTCTCCCCATGCCTCGGGGGTTTCCTCCCCCGGTCCAAAGACATGCATGGTAGGTTGATTGGCATCTCTGGACAATTGTCCCTAGTGTGTGGTTGTGTGTGTGTGTGTGTGTGTGTGTGTGTGTGTGTGTGTGTGTGTGTGTGCCCTGCGATGGGTTGGCACTCCGTCCAGGGTGTATCCTGCCTTGATGCCCGATGACGCCTGAGATAGGCACAGGCTCCCCGTGACCTGAGGTAGTTCGGATAAGCGGTAGAAGATGAATGAATGAAATCTATCTATGAATCTTATCTTAAGAGTGATTCAGGACCAATCACAGAGCAGCTCTGTGCAAAAAAAATACAACTTTTATCTTATAGAGTAGGCGGGGCTTAACCTGTTACTAGGTGACACATTGTTTTGAAGACTGTGATTGGTTGTACAATAAATAAATAGGAGCGCTTTTAAAATCTGGTCTATTATAAACCTTCACTTTGTCGCTATGTTAAGATATTTGAGACTATGTCGTGTAGGGATTACGTTCGTGATCGATCATATTAGAGACGTTCGAACATCTGTATGTTATAAATGTAATAAATGTAATCTAAATGTAAATGTAAACATCTCTGACACAGAGCAGAAATGTCATAGAGACAAATTATATCATTTCTGCTGCTATGGCATTTCAGCTCTGTTTCAGAGGAGATGTTATCTCTAATATGTTTGGACACAAAATTAATCCCTACACAATGTAAGCTGTATCATCTTATTAACTCACTATCATTATTAAATATTGTATAGCCATTTTATCCTCTGAAGAAACTCTTAATCCTCTTAAAATCCTCCTCACTACTCCTAACACTTTTTGACTTTGACTTTATGAGGTTTTTTTAAGGGTTAAGATGCTTTATGAATAACTTTTATCTTTACTCTGATCTTCTCTTTAATATTAAGGGAAAAGAATTTTCTTACGTCGCTAGAAGAAACTTTTTACGCGAAGAATTTTTCTGAATACGGGCACTGATCTGTTCTGGGTGATCCTATCGTACTGTAAGTTGTGTTAGCCACAAGACTAACAAGTAAAAAGGGTACGAGGAGTGCACTTCTTGTGAGAGTAATAGTGCGTAATTATACGATTTGGGACACATATAGAGGGATGCAGAGAGGGAGGATAATTACTATGAGGATTGTAAAGGAACATCTTCTGGAAGCTTCTTATTTGTCTGCAATGCACTCTCTCTCTCTCTCTCTCTCTCTCTCTCTCAGACACATTCACAGTACTACCTCATTTTCTTTCTTCTTAAATAAGGTGCATGTAAACATCCTGTTTGTTTCCCTGCCTATCATCACATGTTTCCTTCCTTCCTGTCTGTCTGTCTGTATTATAACCTGAATGACGAATATAATTATGCTATATATTATATTTTAACCCATGTTGTGTCTTTTGTGCAGGACTAATCTAATAGTTTCCCTCAGGCTGACTTTTGCAAAATTACATTTACTAGCCTAAAGGCAGAGATCTGTGTAGTTGAACAGCTGTCAGTTCTTTGTAACAGCATTAGCCCGAGGCTGACATGCCCAGCGTATCGGCTAGCTTTGGTACCTGGAACGATTACCCTGCTAACAGATTGTGTATGTATTGTGCCACAATCTGATCTTAGACCCATAGCCGTGTTTATCAGTAACACAGGATACACAAGCAAAATGCCAGGTCGACTCAGATTTACTGTCTGACTCGATCACCATGGTAACCATTGTAAGCAACACATTCAACATTCACAGCTTCCAAGGCTGTTTTTCAGCTGTTGCTCTTCTTCATTAGAGGAGACTTGTTGCTCTGTTTGTTGTGCAGAAAATGCTTCCTCAGCTGCCACAGTCAATTTATAGACACTTGTGAAGATGTCAGGAGGCATTTTAAGGTTAAACCTAGTTAGGCTAGCTAAACCTACAGCCAAAATGTTACAACTAACCTGACTAGCAACATAGGGTGGGGTAAATTTTAACATGGGGTGGTAAATTGTGATACGGTGCGAAGTGAATTCTAACATGGTGTGAAGAAAATGGTACTAGGGCATGGGATAAACTGTAACATGGGGCTGGATCATTTGTAATATGGTGTGAGTAATTTTTAATATGGGTGGGGTAAACTGTACCATGGGGTGGGATAGACTGTATTGTGGGCTGGGGTAAATTGTAATACATAGTAAGGTAAACAGTGTGGGGTCAATTGTACCATGATGTTGGGTAAACAACATGGAGTTAATTGAAATATGGAGTGGGGTGAAGAGTGTGGGGTAAACTACAACTTAATGTGGGGTCAATTGTAACATGGTGTGGGTTAATTGACATATGGAGTTGGGTAAACAGTGTGGGGTAAATTGTACCATGATTTGGGGTAAATTATACCATGATGTGGGGTAAACAGAATGGGGTAAATTGAAATATGGAATTGGGTAAACAGTGTGGGGTAAATTATACCATGATGTGGGGTAAATTATACCATGATGTGGGGTAAACAGAATGGGGTAAATTGAAATATGGAATTGGGTAAACAGTGTGGGGTAAATTGTACCATGATGTGGGGTAAATTATACCATGATGTGGGGTAAACAGCGTATAGGTAAATTGGAATGGGAAACACTATAAAATTTGTTGGGGTTAACATGATGTGGGGTTAATTGTAACATGGTGTGGGTTAATTGACATATGGAGTTGGGTAAACAGTGTGGGGTAAATTGTACCATGATTTGGGGTAAATTATACCATGATGTGGGGTAAACAGAATGGGGTAAATTGAAATATGGAATTGGGTAAACAGTGTGGGGTAAATTATACCATGATGTGGGGTAAATTATACCATGATGTGGGGTAAACAGAATGGGGTAAATTGAAATATGGAATTGGGTAAACAGTGTGGGGTAAATTGTACCATGATGTGGGGTAAATTATACCATGATGTGGGGTAAACAGCGTATAGGTAAATTGGAATGGGAAACACTATAAAATTTGTTGGGGTTAACATGATGTGGGGTTAATTGTAATACGGTGTGGGGTTAATTGTAATACAATGTGGGGTTATGTCAGGACTCAGCCCGGACTCTGGCCATGTGCCTTTTGTTTATGTTTTTCTGTCACATGTCTGCCCCACCCCTTGTCTCTTCCTGCCCGCTTCTGCACACCTGTCCCTCATGTGTCTTGATTATTAGTAGTATTTAGTTAAGCCACGTTGCCTGGTGCAGTGCGGAATCTACTGTTGTTTTGTCCTGTTGTCAGTCTGCGTTATGTTTCGTGTCTTTTCGTTATTAAACCCCGTTTGTATTTGTCTATCCTGCATCTGGGTCCCTTTTATCCTGCGCCCGTGACAGGCTAATTGTAACAGTGTCGGGTTAATTGAAATATGGTGTGGGGTTAATTGTAACATAGTGTGGGGTTAATTGTAACGTGGTGGGGGGTTAGTTGTAAAATTGTAACGTGGTGTGGGGTTAATTGTAACATAGTGTGGGGTTAATTGTAACATAGTGTGGGGTTAATTGGAATATGGTGTGGGGTTAATTGTAACATAGTGTGGGGTTAATTGTAACATAGTGTGGGGTTAATTGAAATATGGTGTGGGGTTAATTGTAACATAGTGTGGGGTTAATTGTAACGTGGTGGGGGGTTAGTTGTAAAATTGTAACGTGGTGTGGGGTTAATTGTAACATAGTGTGGGGTTAATTGTAACATAGTGTGGGGTTAATTGAAATATGGTGTGGGGTTAATTGTAACATAGTGTGGGGTTAATTGTAACGTGGTGGGGGGTTAGTTGTAAAATTGTAACGTGGTGTGGGGATAATTGGAATATAGAGTGGGTGAACAGCATAGGGTAAATTGTAATATAGGATGGGGTAAACTGCTATACGACGTGCATTAAATGGGTAGGGGCAAATTGTAACATGTTTTAACTGTAACAGCACCTGAAAAGGTATTTTAAAGGTTTTTCACACACAACACAAAGAATGGTGCAAAAACCAAAAAACATGGTGTTTGTGGAGGATCTGCAGCAGAAACACCTTGTTGATGAGAGTCACCAGAGGAGAATGAACAGGTTTATCTGAGTTGAAGGGAAGGATATAATAACTCAAATAATCAGTCTGTACATCCGTGTTGAGCTGAAAAGCATCTCAGAACAAGCAACACATCAAAGCTGGAGGTGGATGAGCTACAACAGCAGAAGACCACACTGGGTTCCTCTCCTGCCAGCCAGGAACAGGAATCTGAAGCTACCCACACTTGACAGCTGACGATTAGAAAAAGACCAGATCTAGTTTCAATTAATCTAATTTTATTTATGGAAATCTTAAGTAATAAGTTTTATAATGCTGTTTTTTTTGTCATAGTGTTTTCCCCCTTATTTGTAGTTTCTTTATTACTTTGCACATCTTGTCTTAAGTCTCACAAGTCTCAATGGTCCTCTAAAAAAAGACTATTGTGTCGGACAGAACAAAGAAAATACCTGACTAATTTCCTGTCTAAAAAATGTATTTGGTTAAATCATGAATGCTTGAAAAGTTCAGTGCAAATTATTAGTTTATTTCTTTTTTTTAAAAAAAACATTGATGGAATTAATTTGTTCTTTCAATGTACAAATGCAGTACATTCAACTGGTTTTATTTTTATTTGAATTTATCCAATTTATTTTTTACTATTATTTATTCATTCATTCATCTTCTACCTCTTATCCGAACTACCTCGGGTCACGGGGAGCCTGTGCCTATCTCAGGCGTCATCGGGCATCAAGGCAGGATACACCCTGGACGGAGTGCCAACCCATCGCAGGGCACACACACACTCTCTCATTCACTCACACAATCACACACTAGGGACAATTTTCCAGAGATGCCAATCAACCTACCATGCATGTCTTTGGACCTGGGGGAGGAAACCGGAGTACCCGGAGGAAACCCCCGAGGCACGGGGAGAACATGCAAACTCCACACACACAAGGTGGAGGCGGGAATCGAACCCCAACCCTGGAGGTGTGAGGCGAACGTGCTAACCACTAAGCCACAGTGCCCCCCTTTTTACTATTATTTTTTTTAATTAATAAATAATTAAATATTTATAAATAATAATGTTATATAATTTTCTGTATTTATTTATTTATTTATTTATTTAATAATTTTTATTTTATTTACACATACATCTACAAGAAGATCTCGAAGATCCAGCTGCTGGGCTCAATTCCTGGGCAGGGAGCTAAACCCAGCTACTGAGGGGGTTGCATCAGGAAGGGCATCCGGCGTAAAACCTGTGCCAATTTAAATATGCGACCAGATAATCCGTACAAGTAAAACCTACTTGAGATTCAGATCATATTAAGCATATGATATACGACTGCTGGACGTCTCTGAAGCACTGTCCCCACATCAGGATCTCACATTGGATTTAAGAAATCCATAATCACATCTAAAAACCTTGTAAACTTCGATTGTGTTGTGGACATCGTGCCCCGATATCACTCTGTGGCCGTGTTGCTGAAGACAGGCTTGTTCTGTATAATGAGACGAATCTTTTCATCTGAGGACTGCTCACACTCTCACACCACATGACTCCATCTGTCTCTGTCATGGAGAAAATGTCATCACCACGTAGGTGCTCACACTGTGGATGAGGTCATGCAGTCAGAGTTCGGTTCACACAGTTTTATTCTCTAAAACTTCAAAAGAAAAGCAGAGCGTGAAAGGATGAAGACATACGTGATGAGTTTTCTCTTACTGGCTGGACTGGTGTTGGTCACGCAGCACAGGGATCCTGCTGATGAAAGCAAGGACATGATTTTACACTGAATTTCTTTATTTTCATCTGATATTTTATTTTATATATTTGTTTTTAAATAATTTCTCACCTGATTCATTATGTTATTCATTTGATTTTTCACATTTTATTTTCAGATGCTTTTTTACTTCGTACTTGTTTATTTTCATATTATATTTAATGTAATTAGTTAATTTTCACCTGATTTTTTCACATAATTTCTTTATATACATATCATTTCTCACTTTATGTTTTATTTTTATATGATTTTTACTTCATTTGTTTATTTTTATGTTTTATACCATAGATTTTTTTATCATGTTTATTTTCATGATTTTTCAATTATTTTGTTTACTTTTTATGATTTTTAGTAGCCTTTGTTTCTTTTCATATGACCTTTCACTTGATTTTCTCATTTTCATATGATTTTTCACCTAATTTGTTTTTCAATTTTTTTATTTCATTTGTTTATTTCTTTTTTTTATTCATGCTTTTTATCCACCTGATTTTTATTTTATATTTTTTCACATCCTTATTTATTACCTATAGTATCGAACTGTATGTCATGCATTTTTATCTTCCCATGATTCATTTATTTACTAATGCTGTTCACACGATGTCAGATATGTTTATATTGTTAGAATTCATGTGTTATTTCAGGCCATAACAAGGTCAAAAGCATTTTCGCACATTACATATTACTCACGGTGGGCACGGTGGTTTAGTGGTTAGCACGTTCGCCTCACACCTCCATGGTTGGGGATTCGATTCCCGCCTCCGCCTTGTGTGCGTGGAGTTTGCATGTTCTCCCCGTGCCTCGGGGGTTTCCTCCGGGTACTCCGGTTTCCTCCCCGGTCCAAAGACATACATGGTAGGTTGATTGGCATCTCTGGAAAATTGTCCGTAGTGTGTGTGATTGTGTGAGTGAATGAGAGTGTGTGTGTGTGCCCTGCGATGGGTTGGCACTCCGTCCAGGGTGTATCCTGCCTTGATGCCCGATGACGCCTGAGATAGGCACAGGCTCCCCGTGACCCGAGGTAGTTCAGATAAGTGGTAGAAAATGAGAGAGAGAGAGAGAGAGACATATTACTCACATAATCATGAATATTCATTGATGACGATAAATATAATTTTATTTGCTAAAGCTGATTACTGTATCTCGTCTCTTCTCAGAGCTGCTCTCTCTCTCCTCTGGCTTCCTGTATCTGATTTCTTGATTACAAAACCAAACTCAGGCCAGCCTCCACCTTCTTAAAGGCACGTCTCACAATAAGTCACTCTGGATAAGAGTGTCTGAAAAAATGCTTTAAAAATGTAATTAAAGGTAATTTTTAGATTCCCTTAAGATTAATAATACATGGATTTGAAAATAGTGTTGCTGGAAAGAAATGAATAAAACACAATCATTGTGGCTGATGAGTTATTTGTTAGCAGATAGTCTCTTATAGATAGTCTCTCTTTTGTTCATCGAGACTATTCAATGAAAAAATGCAAAATACGGACAGAGGTCAGGAGATCAGTGAACAGTTAAACACAGGCAATGGTAAAAACACATAAACAAGAGATAGAAATTATGGTCAAATCAGGGACTGGTCAAAAACAAAGTCTAGGTATCATCAAAAACCAAGCATAAACTAAACAAATACTGTGTTGTACAATGTGTTGAACGAATGAAAGTCCTTTTAAACAGTGTGTGAGGTGGTGTGTGTGTGTGTTGCAGGGAGTGTTGTCCAGGGCGACCATGTCTGGCCAGGTTCATGGTTGAAGATGCAATTCTAATTTTAAAATGAAACTAAATTTCAATGCAAAGTCAAAACTTCAAGCAAGCAGTAAAGCGACATGGCGATAACCCACATTTATCCGTTTTATGCATTAGATATGCAGATGCACTAAATCTCGATTCCTCAGTGGTCTTCAGTTCCTGTCTCGCAATTATTGTTCCTATAATTGTAACATGTTGTTGTAACTGTAGCAGCACCTGAAAAGGTATTTTAAAGGTTTTTCACACACAACCGCCCAAAGAATGGTGCAAAAACCAAAACGCATGGTGTTTGTGGAGGATCTGCAGCAGAAACACCTCGTTGATGAGAGTCACCAGAGGAGAATGAACAGACTGTCTCGCAATTATAGCTCCTACCTGTGGTTAGCTCCTGTTTACTGGAAGAAAAACGTATAGCGGTTAAATGTGTACAGAGAAAGTATGGAGTAAAACATAACTCCATATACAGTATATTACTTTGAAGGAAGCAACTGATTATTAACTTAGATGATTGACACTTAGGTTTGCTAACCAACTAGTAAAGCTACCATTAAGCTACCATTAACACTTACATCAGTTAATTTTCATACAGATTAGTACGTTATTATTTACCGTGTTTAATTAATTATATTTGGAAGCTATATACAGCTTCTGGGGAAGTTGTGGCCTGATGGTTAGAGAGTTTGACTCCTAACCCTAAGGTTGTGGGTTCGAGTCTCAGGCCGGCAATACCACGACTGAGGTGCCCTTGAGCAAGGTGCCGAACCCCCCAGCTGCTCCCCAGGCGCCGCAGCATAAATGGCTGCCCACTGCTCCGGGTGTGTGTTCACGGTGTGTGTGTTCACTGCTGTGTGTGTGCACTTTGGGTGGGTTAAATGCAGAGAACAAATTCTGAGTATGGGTCACCGTACTTAGCCGTATGTCACGTCACAAATGCCCCTTTTCCACCGAGGCAGTTTGAGTGCTGGTTCGGAGCCTAATTTAGAACCAGTTCTTTCTTTTTCGACAGCCAAAGCATCGGGTCTGAACCAGGAAAAGTGGTTCTTAAGTAGCACCAAAACGTTGCTGGTCTAGACTTAAGAACCGCTTGTGTCAGGGGCTGTGGGCGGGGCTGTGGGCGGGGCTACTGTTAGTGCATTTGATAATGTACCTTAAGTATACTAATGTTTAATACACTTTTACTTTACCGCGACATGATACATTATCAGCACACATGATAGTAAGTAGCTACATGCTAAGGCTAACTTTTTTCTGTGTTAATAATAAAATAATGTTATGTACTTTCTCGATTACAACCTCCGTTTATACAGATTGCATGGAGCTGCACGTACACTTTGGATTCGCCGCGTTTGGGTGTTAATGTAGGTTCACAAAGCCATGAGCATTAACAGTAATGTAACATCCGCCATTGTTGATGTGTTTGTGTTTGCCTCTGCTTCGCTAACATTGCTGTGTAACGTGACACGTATACAGTGACGTCAGACTCGGCTCTGTGATGGCTCTCTAAACCGGTTCTTAGAAGGTTCGCCAGTAGAACCAACTTTGAACCAGCACCAGTGCTAGCTCTGAACCAGCACCCGGTTCTTTTTGGTGGAAAAGGGGCATTACTTACCTTACCTCCTACAGTTCCTCATCAGGGCTGATGCTAAGCAGGGAACATTCACAAGAAACAAACCTGTTAACATGAAGCTGAAACTTTCAGCAGGGAATTGCAGCGTTATCAATTTCATCACACTTTACGATAGAAGGAAATTTTGTAGTCGAGATGAACATTTGCACGCATTTTGCACAGATGAATGAGATGAACTCCTTAGCATATGAGTAAAGAATCTTGATCTCATGCTGTCGTAGGATATGATTCATTTCACTGTCATTATCATTCGTTTCATTACTGTATCTCTGAAGAATTTGACATTTGCTCTTTAACCCTGAAGGACATATTTGCAATTTAACGAATTCCCTTTCGCAGACCCACAGAATTCCACTCAGACATGCTTAGAATAATGAATAAATCAATTTAACAATCTAACCCAGTGATTTTACTACCCTCACTATGTACTCTCTACACGTGATGAGACTTTAATCCTCCATTTTACACAGCTCGCTTCCCCATTACTCGCGCTCGCCAGCTATAAAATCAATAAGACCAAGCTTGATTCATCCATAAAACAGAGGCCAAGTTCTGAGGCCAAGTTCTCCTCAGATGTGACTTCTGCCAAGACTTCCTTCTACAAGGAAAAGCTTGAAGCTTCCTCACATGACCCTCGGAAATTCCACAACATCATCTCTTCTCTGCTCAACCCCCCGGCTCCACCTTCTTCATCCTCCCTGACTGCAGAAGACTTTGCTTCTTTCTACCAGGAGAAGATTGAGGAAATCTGCCGGACCTTCACTTCAGCCCCGACTGCACTTACATCTCAGAGTATGGACTCCCCTACACCTTTGTTGTCACATTTCTCAACTGTAACAGCAGAAGAGATTCTAAAACTCATCCAGTCTTGCAATCCTACCACCTGCCCATTGGATCCACTCCCTTCCACTTTGCTGCAGACCATCTCGCAAGACCTTCTGCCCTTCATTACAACTATCACCAATAGATCCATAGCATCTGGTCAGGTACCAACTACCTTCAAGAGAGCAAGGGTTATTCCCATCCTGAAGAAACCTGCTCTGGATCCATCAGACATCAGTAACTACAGACCGGTATCACTTCTCTCGTTTCTTTCAAAAATTCTTGAACGCATTGTCTTTAATCAACTGTCTGTCTATCTCTCACAGAACAACCTCCAAGACCCCAACCAGTCTGGCTTTAAAGCAGCTCATTCCACAGAGACAGCCCTTTTAGATGTCTCTGAGAAACTACATGCTGCTAGATCAGCCAATCTCTCATCTGTCCTTATCCTCCTTGACCTTTCAGCAGCGTTTGATACGGTCAACCATAAGACTCTCTTAGCCACCCTCAGGAGTCTTGGGATATGCGGATCAGCTTGGGAATGGTTCGCTTCCTACCTGGAAGGACGCTCATATCAGGTAACATGGAGGGGAGTGACATCTGCTCCACGCAGACTCTCCACTGGCGTCCCACAAGGCTCAGTACTTGGTCCTCTTCTTTTCTCCCTGTATACTCACTCTCTTGGTGAAGTTATTTCCTCACATGGGTTCTCTTACCACTGCTATGCTGATGATACACAACTTATCTTCTCTTTCCCACCCGCAGATGCCACAGCTTCTGACCGGATCTCTGCATGTCTGGCAGAAATTTCATCATGGATGTCTGCTCATCAGTTAAAGCTTAATCCTAGCAAAACTGAGCTGCTCTTCATCCCAGGTGATTCATCCCCAGGTCATGATCTTGCTATATCCTTGCACAACGATCTGATCTCCCCTTCAGCCACAGCTCGCAACCTTGGGGTAACCATGGACAATCAACTGTCCTTTTCCTCTCATGTTGCTAATGTGACTCGCTCATGTCGGTTTCTTCTCTACAACATTAGAAGGATTCGACCATTTCTGTCCACACAGGCTGCTCAGGTACTTGTTCAGTCTCTTGTCATTTCTAGACTGGATTACTGCAATGCACTGCTGGCAGGTCTACCTATGAACGCAATCCGTCCTCTGCAAATGATCCAAAATGCAGCTGCCCGGCTTGTTTTCAACCTGCCAAAGTTCTCTCATACCACCCCGCTGCTGCGATCCCTCCACTGGCTTCCGGTAGCTGCACGCATCAGATTCAAAACACTGATGCTGGCCTACAAAGCCAAAAATGGACCAGCTCCCTCTTACCTCAAAGCCCTCATCACTCCTCGCACTGCACCCCGCACCCTCCGATCTACCAGCACTGCTCGACTGGTTCCACCATCTCTCAGGGTAAGAGGCAAGTATACTACAAGACTCTTCTCTGTACTGGCACCAAGGTGGTGGAACGAACTTCCCCTAGAGGTCCGGACAGCTGAGTCACTGGCTATTTTCAAGCGGCGGTTGAAGACCTACTTATTCAGGAAACACTTCAACTAGCACTTCTTTCATTATCTTTTGCATTTAAAAAAAAAAAAAAAAAAAAAAAAAACACACCTTTGACACTTTCATTGTAACTTTGAACAAATGTTTTAAACTCATGGTATCTTAAGTATGTAACTTAGTGATCCAGCATTAATGTATTCAATGTTAGAGATTTAAGCACTTATGTACGTCGCTCTGGATAAGGGCGTCTGCCAAATGCTGTAAATGTAAATGTAAATAAAACAGACACTGAGAAATTACAACACTCTTGTTCGGCTTTTCTCGCTTGATTCTTTCTTTCTTGACCGTTCAGGAGTAAAAGCTGAGAAAAAGAGAGAAAGGCAATCAGTCTCCATGGTGGTGATAATGACCGTGAATTTCTTTAAGATGGATGATTACTGCAATCAGTGTTATAGACTCTATTCACTGCTCACTGACAAGCTGTAAGCACATCTGTCTGAGACGACATGACAGAGAGAGAGAGAGAGAGAGAGAGAGAGAGAGAGAGAGAGAGGACTAATTACAGTGTAATGTCAGGTCGTGTGGAATTAAGAACGTAGCTTGTTTTAGTGTCAGATCTTGAAAAAAAAACCACTTGGTAGTCACATGAGGTGTACAGACTTCCATGGAAATTATCCTATCATCTCATTTTATTATGTTTCCATGGGAACCGGTTAACCGTCGAGAAGCAATGAAAGCTAATTTCACAGTTGCAAGGCTGTAGTGCAGCTACCGTTAAAATCAAGTAGGATGTAAGAACTTTAATTCATTTATTGATCGAGCGCTAATAAACGACACACCAGTTAATTCTCTTAACAAGCCTCTGGGATTAAACTGGACTAGAGTTCAGATGATCAGAGCATTTATGTGAGTTATTTCATTTAAAAATTGTATTCCTTCAATTAAGGAAATTGGATATATTACATTATTTTGCAGTTATAAATGACTATTTATTTATTTTTTTTTTCATTTTTATTATTTAGCCCTAACCTGTACATCAGTAGCTGTGCTGCTTTCATGACCAAATGGTAAATAATACATTTCTGAGCTTCGTTCATTGTTTCATTCATTTCTTCATTCGTTCATTCATTCATTCGCTCATAATTCTGGTTTCTCAACAGCTTCTCATTAACATTTACATCAATTAACAGATACTCTTATCCAGTGCTTTGTTGTGTCTGTGACCTAGAAATGAAAATATAATAAAATTTATCTCAAATCTATGCTTCTGTTCTATTCTGTTGATTAGAAGGTCATGAGTTCAAGCCCCAGCACTGCCAAGCTGCCACTTGATCCATACACCTGGTCACTTCATGTGTTTTCTCTGATCCGATAGCTATCTGATTGGTTAAAACTGTTCCATTTACATTAGGCCACATAAATGTGTCTCGGCGAATTGGATATCGATCCGATCTTTCTACTCCCGCCCAAAATGTAAATATATTATACCTCATTTCTGGGGTAATTGAAATGGAACACGCTTTGGTGTATGCGGTTTTCAGAACGCAATCAAAAAGAAGAAGAAAAAACTTGTTACGACGGTTATGCTACAAAAAACAGCATTTACTGTTTGCTGAATTGCAGCGCATTTTAAGCCCCGGCGAGACGCCTGGGTGAAAGATCACCTGCGAGTGACGTACTTCCGTTTTGGAGGAGTATAGCGCTGACGTATGTGGCTTGAACAGCCACATTCATTTACACCTGTCCAGTTTCATCTGAAATGCGTCCCAGACCACCTCCTGAAGTGGTTTGAACCATCAGATTTATATCCGTCTCGAAAATGTTTCGGAGGGCATTTAGACCTGGTCTTTTTACCATCGGATAGCTATCTGATCACAGAAAACGCAGGAAGTGACCAGGTGTAAAGCCCCCTCTGTTCTGACACCTAGGTGGTGGAACTTCTCCTAGATGTCTGAACAGCTGAGTCTCCAAATGATGCCTTCTTATTCCTGAAGTACTTAAACTAGCACCGTAAAACTAAAAATACGTTCTCTATGCTTTTCTTGCTCTATTTCCTCTAAAAAGAGTTTTTAAACTGATGGTCAGTGACCTAGTGAATCTGTATCGATGTATTCACAGAGAGAAACCAGATCTACCAGATGCTCTAAACGTAAATAAAAATTTAAACTCCATCCAGGACATTGACCCTATGAACATTCAAAGAAGATCAAAGAATTTCTCTCTGCTGTACATGCTTTCTTTTTTCTTTTTCACACAGCTCATTTTAATAATCTAAATGTCCCAGATGAAAAGTAATCAGCCTGAAGTATGCATATAAACCAATTTTAAATATGAGGAACTTTCTCAGTGTGATTCAACATATTGTGAATTTAATTTCCTAATTCTGGACACGGCCCAAAGAACGTAGGATGGGTTTTAAAAAATGATGAGTCCAGAAGAGATTTTACAAAGCATTCATTCATTCATTCATCTTCTACCGCTTATCCAAACTACCTCGGGTCACGGGGAGCCTGTGCCTATCTCAGGCATCATCGGGCATCAAGGCAGGATACACCCTGGACGGAGTGCCAACCCATCACAGGGCACACACACACACACACACACTCATTCACTCACACAATCACACACTACGGACAATTTTCTAGAGATGCCAATCAACCTACCATGCATGTCTTTGGACCGGGGGAGGAAACCGGAGTACCCGGAGGAAACCCCCGAGGCACGGGGAGAACATGCAAACTCCACACACACAAGGCGGAGGGGGGAATCGAACCCCCAACCCTGGCGGTGTGAAGCGAATGTGCTAACCACTAAGCCGTGACCCCAACTAATTTTATTACTTTTAATTCCTATTTTAGCTCTTTTATTGTTTGGACTTTTTTGGACACTTTTCATAAAAAGCCCAGTAAATAACAGCATTTTGCTGCATTAAAAATCGAAATTTGCCAAGATAAATGTGGCTTTATGGTAGAAAATCTAGAGTAAAAATCTATTACTGTATCTACATGGTACCAAATGTAGATCTTCCAAAATTTGTCAGCATTTTTCTCAGAATTCAACCCACGATTGAGATAGGTTAGCAAAATCTGCTTTCATGGTAACTCCTCTGTTTGTAATGGTTCAATTGGTTGGGTGTTGAGAGCCTCCTGAAAGGAAGCATCACTGCCTGGTTTGGGAACAGCACCGAGTAAGATAAGCGACCGCTCCAGAGGTACCACACTGAGCTGTGTACAGCACACAGTGCTGAACCAAGGCCAGGAAATAAGTGAAAGATCTCAGCCATATGAAAACAGATTCTCCTCTAAATGGGGAAGTATGAAGTACTTCCTTTCCCTGAAGTCAAACACAGACAAAATGAGGAGGAATTTCTTCTCACAGAACTTTCAAGGCTTTAAAGCTGGAAAACACTTTTCTGGACTTAATTTGGATCAACTACAGCACATATTGCACTGAAATTACACATATTTGTATATTTCTCTATTTTCTAGATATTTTCCTAAGTTAGATAAAGTTCTATTGTTAAATTCTATTTTTATTCTATTTTATTCCTTTATATTCGGTCTCCATTGTATTGTTTTCATACGCTTTATTTATGTATAGCTGGTATGTTTATTTTTCCTCTGTGTTTTATATCTCATTCCATTTTATTTTCAGATGTTTTTGTATTTATTTTGTTATTCTTTTTATTTTCTATCACTATTCATTTTGTTTTTATTTACTGTCATTTTATTTTATGTACAACCTTTTTATTTTATTGTATTTTATTTTTATTTATTTTTTTTTGCTATCCTTATTATATTATTTTATTATTTTTAATTCCAACTAATTTTATTTTACTTTTAAATCCCATTTTAGCTCTTTTCTTATTTGGAATTTTTTTTGGACACTTTTCATAAAAAGGCCAGTAAAAAAACAGCATTTTCCTGCATGAAAAATCTAAATTTGTTTCACCTTTTGCTTTCCAGCTCCATCATCTGTGATACACTGAAACACTCCTCAGAGAACATTATGTAATATTAAACACCCTGAGCCAAGAATGGAAAACCTTTGACTTCTCTTCTCCTCCATTCATACAACATTATTCAGTACGCTGTACACCACCACTGCATGTCTACCAGGACTCTATATTTATAGATATGCAGATAATGAATGCTTCTTAATGTAATGTTTTTTTTTTTTTTTTATTCTGCCTTTCATTATTTTCCCAGCCAACATCACAGCTTACCAGCCACATACTGAGAACGTCAAGATCGCTGCTATTCCTTCAGACGTATTCGACAGGCTGCTCTCTCTGTTGTTTACTGTATAAAAATAGGTGTTACAGTCAGCCAGGCTTGGAGACGAGAGTAGAGGGATTTGGGAGTTTGCTTTTGTAGATTTCTCATTCAGTTCCTATCCAACACTGTACCGTATTGGCAAGTTACAGAAAATCAAGATGATGGATTATTTTTCAAATGATGGGCTGCATTTAAAGACTATACTGGAATACAAATACCACAAAGGTGTGAAATAAATTTAGACGCTGACCTGCTAGAAAAAAAAAAGCTTCGACATACAGCGTATGTCAAATATGTTATCTGGTAGAATGAGCGAACATACAGTAAGTTAGTCTGGAAGTATTTTTAAAATATTCCTAATGTTTAGAATCGTTACTGTTAACACTTGTTAGCTGTCTAACAAGAGTAAACGTGACAGGATTTCTAATGTATTCCTAATGTTTAGAATCGTTACTACTCTTTCCTGCTAGTTAGCTATGTAACATGAACTAACCTCACAGAATGTATATTTCATGTTTCGATATATTTACAGGGGGTACGGTGGCTTAGTGGTTAGCACGTTCGTCTCACACCTCCAGGGTTGGTGGTTCGATTCCCACCTCCACCTTGTGTGTGTGGAGTTTGCATGTTCTCCCCGTGCCTCGGGGGTTTCCTCCGGGTACTCCGGTTTCCTCCCACGGTCCAAAGACATGCATGGTAGGTTGATTGGCATCTCTGGAAAATTGTCCGTAGTGTGTGATTGCGTGAGTGAATGAGAGTGTGTGTGTGTGCCCTGTGATGGGTTGGCACTCCGTCCAGGGTGTATCCTGCTTTGATGTCCGATGGCACCTGAGATAGGCACAGGCTCCCCGTGACCCGAGGTAGTTTGGATAAGCGGTAGAAGATGAGTGAGAGTGAGAGATATATTTACAGTCTTTACTGCCAACACTATCTGTTAGCTAACACAGGCAAACCTGACAAGATTTCTAATAAAATGTTTTATTCATATTTATTAATGTTCATAGTCTATACTGTTAACATTTTCTAGTGAGCTGACATAAAGAACCTGACAGGATTTCTGGTAAATAATCTTTTTTCTGTGTTTAATCATAAAACGACATATAACAACTGGATGTCTATTGAAAATGTTTTAAAGGTCATGTGTTTATGCTCGTATATGAACTCACAGACACGGCCGGTGATCTGCAGATGGACCTGCTTCGCTACATCAGTCTGGACTAATTTAAATTCATGCTAGTCTAAGGGTTTTTTTTTTAACCTCAGGGCAGCACACTCAAACACATTGGTGTAGGATGTATTTTTATTTTTCATCAAAAATACTCAGCTTCCTAAATATGTGTATATGTACATTTTCTATAAGTCCTCAGTGCCAGAAATATAAACAGTGACTCCCCATAAACATAGGCTCTTAGTTTGTTTCTTAATTTATTTTCTTTGTATCTCTGAATACCAAACATGCCACACAACACGGTACATTTCCTTCTCTCTGAGTGCAGAATCTTGAGCTCGCCACACACAGAGATAGAACAGACCTCAGGAGATGTGATTAGCAGTTTTAGTGCAGTGGTGCCTACGGTTAAGGGAAGAGACGCGAGTGCAGGTTTTATTCATGTGGCTCTGAGGCAGTGGCTCAATGATGCGGTTAGGGTCTATGGTAAATGCAGATGCAGCGTTTTTTTTTATTCCTAACCTGAGGCTCTGCAGCTGCTGAGTGTCAGTGTTGGAAAGCACAAAGCTTCCGAAAGCCAGTAGGTTATTGTGATTATGTGCTTTCCTCTGAAATGAAGAGTTTTGGCATTATTAGGTCTTTTCATTAGGACGTTAAAACACTAACGTTACAAGATCGTTAATGATCGTTATTTTTGGGTGTCACGGTGGTGCACCATTGCTGGCTCACTGCTCCAGTGTCCTTGGTTCAATCCGGAATGTTCATTATACAGTAACTACAAGAAGAAGCCGTCATTTGTCTCATATACATCACAGCTCAATAAAATTATTTCCTTCACATATCCCAATGTAGGATGTTGGGGACAGCACACAGGGTCAGCCATGATACAGCACGCCAGGAGTTGAAAGAGGGTTCAACAATGGCAGCTTGGCAGTACTTGGGCTTGAAATCCTGAAGAACATCTTTAACCATTTGAGCCACCACTGCCCTGTGGTGTGTCTGTTTCTGTCAATAGATGCCAGTATGCAGACTTGCTAATCTTTATTTTTGCTAATGTTTATAAGGGGCGGTGGTGACCCGAGTGATTAAGGCTATAGATTGTTGATCAGAGGATCAGGGTTAAAGCAACAGCACTGCCAAGCTGTCATTGTTGTACAAATGAGCAAGGCCCTTAATCCTCTCTTCTCCAGGGATGCTGTATCATGGCTGACCCTGTGCTCTGACCCCAACATCCAAAGAATTTCACTGTGCTGTAATGTATATATGAGGTTAGCATAAGTGTGTGTATGTACATGGTAACTTGTGATGGACGTCATCACGTCCATCAATCATCCATCCATCCATCCATCCATCCATCTATCCATCCATCTATACATCCAAAACGTTCTTCCAGTGCCACTTCTGGCCTCTGGATTCACTGTAAATCTGAGCATTATAAAGCAGTTCCTGAAGAAGAAAGGATCAAATAAAGATCTCTTAGCATGAGCTCTTTAAAACAAAGCTTTTCCTCTGAAACAAGATGCAGGTTTTAATTCTTAACTTTGAGAAAGGAGGAAAAGAGAAAATCTTTCCTTGCCATCATCACCTCTGGCTTGCTTATTAGGGAAAAATTAAAATTTCAAATTTATATCATGAATTTATAAATTATATTTCTCTAAAGCTGCTTTGTGACAGTTCCCATCGTTAAAGTAATAAAAAAATAAAATGGAACTAAATTGAATTGAAAAAATAAAGTATGATGAAGAAATTACTCACAATTAGGTATTTAAGTGTAAAATAGTTTGTTTTACAGAAGTTAAACGACCTCAAATGTAACAACGTTTGAATGAAAAAATCAAATATTGTTTTTTAATTTATAAAAACAAATGTAATTCTTACATTTAGGGATGTGCGGTGTATTTGTATTTGTAGGTCTTCATATCCTATTCTGATATGGCATTTCTTTTTAAACAGCAGGTGATTCTTTAGATTGTGGCTGTGTTCAGACAGATAAGAATGTATTAGTGCAACATTAAGTGTTTTATTGGTTTGGAAAAAATCTGCAAAATGCAATTTACTGTATCATATTTAACAAATGTGTGAGCCTGGTAAAAAAAAACAAAAAAAAAACCCAGCTGTGTGTTCTGGTTAATATAATGACTTAAATGGGGTCTAATCCAGTTTGAGTGGCAGTGCTCTGGCAGATACGTATGAGTCACCGTGCCAAAATTGGTCACAAATTGAACATTTCTCCCACTAGACCCCCTGCACCAGTGTGCAGCTGGGAGAGCTGAAGTAATGGCTAATCCTCTCATCATAGCGTTTCTTATCTTCATCCTAAATTATGCTTTCTGCCTTTAGCTGATACAGATAGTAGTTAGTTAGCTAATATGAGCTAACCTGAGAGAATCTTTAAAATATTCCTAATGTTTAAATGACTGGATTTCTAAAATGCTCCTAATATTTATTATATTTACTGCTAACAATAGTAAGTTAGCTGCCCCAGGTGGTCTAGCGGCAGAACCCTTAGTTAGCTAATATAAGTAAACCTGACAGAATTTCTAAAACATTGCTAATATTTATCACTGCTACTTAGTTAGTTAGCAAACACTGGTTAACCTGTTAGGATCTCCATAATATCCCTAATGTTTAAAATCTTTACTACTAGCACTAGTTAGTTAGAGAATACAAGCAAACCTGACAGGATTATCATTTTACTGCTCTTTGCTGGTAGTTAGTTAGCTAACATAAGCTAACCACACAGTATGTCTGAACGTATATTTCATGTTCAGAAATATTTACAATCTTTTCTGCTAACAGTATCAGTTAGCTAACACGAGCTAACCTGATAAGATTTCTAAACGGATGTTTTATACATATCGTCGCTGTCGGGCGGAATCCTCGTATCTCCAAAACCGTTATTTTTCAGGAAATGAAAAAAACGCCGTACCTTATCTGCAGTGCACAGGGTTTAGTCCGCGTTGCAGTAGATTGTCTTGCGCTAAATTCCTGTCCTCAGATGAGCACCAGCGGGGGTCAAGATTTTTTTTCTTTGAGCCCAGTGTTTTGAAGACATTTACCTCAGAAGACGTGTTGATTCGTTGCGACTCTTCTTGAGGAGAAATATGCCGCGAAGCTCTCCCGCGGAGTGAGGAAGAGGTGGACAGTTGAAGTGTCCAATGGACTTATGAGATTTGCGCTCAAGCTATTTTCAAGACTTTAGATTGGTTAATAACTTATAAAAATAACAAAAAAATTTGTGAAAAAATATGAAATTGACAAAATTTGGACATACGAGGTTTCCGCCCGACAGCGACGATATTCAATGTTTATCATCTTTACTCTTGCATTAGCTAACATGAGTTAACCTTACAGGATCTCTAAAATATTCCACATGTTAATAATCTAGATAGTTAGCTAATATTATATAACTTGACATAATTTCTAAAATATTTTGAATGATTAGCATCTTTACTGCCAACACAAGTTAGCTAGTTTATTATCTCATTGTGATCTTTTTCTCTATATTTTCGTCCCTGCTTCTTCCCCTGCTGATTCAGATACTAGAGCTCTGATATTTTCAGACTTTTTCTCTTTCACTGCGATTACATCACTGCTCTTTTTGCTCATGAGATTATTCACAAAATACTAGCGTACATACTGAGACATACTGAAGCAGGACTCTGTGTTATGTATTACAAGGCATTTAAAATACTCTATCTTTAAGGATTTAATTCTGTTTTAATTGCATGTTTGTAAATGTGCAGTTTGCTTACAGATAAAGAAGAAAGCGAAAGATAAAGATTAAGCTGTTATCTTGAGCCGAAGCCTGAAATTAAGCCAGCAATTTTTAAGGTTGCTATAGAAACGTAATCCCATAATCCACCAGGAAAGTAACTAGTTTCCGGTCCATTCTACCATTTAATTGAAGTCATTGTGAGGCAAAAAATCTTCATTAGGCACAGCTGTGTTCTTGACATATTTTTAGTTATTTATTGTCATGTAAATATAATCTTTTCTTCTAATTAGAGTGAAGCAGGAAGTAGTAGACAAAAATTATTCTAATAGCAGTGAACAAAATATAATGTATAATGTAGAGCATTTGTTTTTATTGTTAGCCAAGAGGACTGACCAATTATCTGTAATAAATACAACTCACTGCATTATTTTTCAGTTTTCAGTTTTATTGTTATTATTATTATTAGTAGTAGTAGTATTGTATATTTTAATAATGCTCCTAAATTTGAGAAACAAACCTATCAGCAGAATGTGCATTGAGAAAATCTTGCCACGTTGAATTCTTGTTCAATTTTGTTTTGCCGGTTCAAATGTATTCAGAATTGCTTTATTTGGGAAAACAAAAAATTGTTATAAAAAAAAACTGCTAATGAGTAACCCTCAAGAGATTTTTACTTAGTCAGCTAACATAAGTTAACCTGACAGGATTTCAATGATAGTCCACATGTTTATCATCTTCACTGAGTCAGGAATTTGTTGAATAAAATTGTTGTGTATAAAAACTCCATGTAGGTACGTTTATGTACGTCAATAAACATCAAATAAATCTTTATTTATTTAAAAAATGAAATGCAGCGTAGTATTACTTATCACTCTGTATCCTGCTCCTGCCTACAGCAGTTTGTTTCCTGATGTTAACTAACTGTGTGTGTGTGTGTGTGTGTGTGTGTACAGTGGACGCCCACCTGCAGTGCAGTAAAGCCCAGTGTTCATACTCGTACAGTGTTCATGCTGCACCAAACCCAGCCGAGGTCCGAGTGTGAGTCTGATCTTTCACTACTACTCGTGCTGCGAGGATATAAAAAGGCAACGATCCAATATCATTCAGATCTCTGTGCATTTTTCTATTCTGTTTACACATATGGATAGTAGTGCGTTAATTTAAGTCTATGTGTAGTTGTGTTTTAATTTTCGTATATAGATGGTGTGTTTGTTTAAATCTTTGAATAGCCTAATGATGGTTCTGTGTTAATTTACATATTTGGATAGTTGTGTGTTAATTTTAGTATACAGTATGCATAGTTGTGTGTTAAATTAATTCTATAGATAATTTGTGTGTTAATTTTAACACATTGACTGTAGTTCTGTGTTAATTTAAGCCTATGGGTATTTGGGTGTTAATCTAAGTCTATATGTTGTTGTGTTAATTTAAGCCTATAGATTGTTGTGTGTTCATTTTAGTCTATTTGTTGGTGTGTGTTAGTTTAAATCGATGTGTAGTTGTGAGTTAAAACCAGAAGATGTTTAAAATTGCTGCTGATGTTGGGGATGTGTGTAGCCTAGTGGTTAAGGTGTTGGGCTACCAATCGGAAGGTTGTGAGTTCGATTCCTGCTGCCACTGCTGGGCCCCTGAGCAAGGCCCTTAACCCTCAGTTGTATAAAAATGAGATAAAATGTAAGTTGCTCTGGATAAGGGTGTCTGCTAAATGCTGTAAAAGCTTTGATGTTTTTTCCATGAGTTCTTAGATTCTCATTAAATCTCATTCTTCCTACATTTACAAAACTCAATTTTTTAGTATTTAAAATACACACACACACACACACACACACACACACACACACACTGATTAGCACACTGACAAACTAGAGATGCTATATTGCACAGAGACAGGTTGAAGACAGCAATGAATGCTAGCACCTAAGCCACTGTGCCCCTCAAACTAGTACCAATAGACAGAAACGTTATATAATATATAATGAACCACAACTGCTGTGATCTTGATCTAAAGCTGCTGATAATTTATTACATGTTTTTTCTGTTCCTGTCACTCATGCGTCATCACCTAATACAACTCATAGGTCAGCAGCCAATCAGTGCTGTGTAACCGCACCCCATTTGAACACCCTGTACCTTCGATCTGAAATCCAGTTGGTTCTTATTGAGCGCTGGAAGCTGAAAGGCACCAGAATCACCTACGAGCCAATATCACCAATCAGAATAAAGATTTCTGACTGCACAGCAGATCTCAAATCTATTTTTTTCAGGTGTAATGCTGTTATATATATCGTACTAAATGAAGACTCACGCTGCTTCTCTGTACTCTCCTAGGTGACTAGGCCACACAGAGCTGATTTGTCTTCAATATTTCAGAGCCTATTAAAATGTGGCATGGTGTTGTCTGCCCAGGGATTTATATAATGCTTGCGGATGCGATCAGTACACCAGACTGCAGAGAAATAAATCCGAATGCTGCAAGAGGAGACGAGCACAGAGCTGGAGTTCCTCCTACACACCGGATTAAATTACCTGCCATCTCATAAACACACACATCCATCACCCTTCAGTTTGCCAATACACTCGACTTTTATCTTCTGTCACAGTCTCATAAGACGGAGATGACAATATAAAGCCGTGACATCTGACTTCTTTTCAAAGTGCTGAAAGTGCGCAGTGGGATTTTGACAAGATGGGAGGACAGTGCTGTCATCTGTGGCGCCAGAGGGCGTTATTAAAATGCTACATGTTCGATTGTCTTAGGAAATGAAACTCCTTAGAAGCCCTTCCTGATGATGTGTGTCAGTGTTAAGAAGGTCGGGTTATTTTGAGAATTGCCTCTGCCTCTCGGACATGGGTGCTTGTTTGCATGAAAAACAGTCATGCTGAGAAGGCAGAGAAGATAACTCTGCCACTATGACATACATACACTAGATGGGCAAATTTTTGTGCATACATGACAATTACACTAATATACACTTGCTACTGACTACAGAGTCATCTAAAAAATTTGGAATTTATTAAACAGGAAGTAAACAGTCAGTTGTTGAGGTTAATGTGTTGGAAGCAGGACAGTGGGTAAGAGTTAGTGTAAGTTGGGGCAAATCGTGATGGATAGACGACTGGGTCAGCAGGTCTAGTGTGCTGTTCCAAGTATGCAGTGATTAATACCAAAAGTGCTCAAGGACTAAGAACAGCCAGCGGCAGCGCCATGGGCGCCAGAGGTTCTTCGATGCACGTGGGGAGTGAAGGCTTGCCTGTTTGTCCCAATCCCACAGCTACTGAAGCACAAGCTGCTGAAAAAATCATGCTGGCTCTGATAGAAAGGTGTCAGAACACACAGAGGAACACAGCTTGCTGTATAGAGAGCTGCGAAACTGCAGAGCGGTCAGAGAGCCCATGTGATGCTTGTCCACTAATGAGAGATAGGATTTTATTCATCCTGTATGAAATTCTTTCAGTGAAAGTATACAAGAATGTATATATATATATATATATACACACACACACACACACACACACACACACAAAATGTACAAAAGGTACTTAAGAATTAATATAGAATTGCACTTGATACAACGATATGATACGATATGAAAGTGCCTTGTGAGCATGTGAACATATTGACCATGGAGCAATGGAAGAAGGACCTCCTTCTTCCTATGTTTATAATATTTGAATTTTAATTTTAAGATGCATTTATATATTGTTGTAATATATTATTTAATGTATAATATATAGTTTGTATTAAATAATTAATGTGTTAATTATTTAATTACTCAGTTAATTAATTATTTAATATATATTGTTTTCATTTGATTAGTGATTATTCATACATTTTCTGTTGCACATACACTATCTATCTATCTATCTATCTATCTATCTATCTATCTATCTATCTATCTATCTATCTAATGTTTGTGTGTGTGTGTGTGTGTGTGCTTGGATTGCTTATCTCTAGAATCTTTAGTATCTGCCCATGCGCCCTCTAATTTTAAGATTTCCGTGATGAATATTTGACAAGTACTAAATTCAGAAACATGTTCTATCTATCTTCCTATTTTGTTATCAGGTATCAGCATAATAAAAGTTACAGTAACAGCTACATTGTCCTTCCTCCACCCTTCTTTCTGTAGTCTGTCTGTGACTCCTGACTTATAGCACCATCACTCTTGATCTGTGGAAACACTGATGGACTGGAAAATTAAACATGACCAAATGACAGTCCAGGCTTTCCATCTCTCTACCAGCCTTGTGTGATATCTCTCTCTGTCTCCACCTTTTTCTGTCTTCCTTGCTCCCTCTGTTTCACAGTGCCATCTGTCCCTCTCTGTGGTATGATGGCCATGTATACAGTAAATAAATAAATAAATGTGTGTGTGTGTGTGTGTGTGTGTGTGTGTGTGTGTCCCACATGCTGAGCAAACAAAGGTTTCATCATGTCCCCTTCATACCCACTCACCAAACTGTCAGCTGTGAATATGGTCTGTGTTAAAGCTGTGATCTCAGGAGCATGTGTACTGTAAGTGCAGCACAGCAGGTTAGATACAGGAAAGATTACAAAACACTAGAGGAAATAAAAATGTAATAAACTTTTAAACTCACAAACACCTAAAATGTTTATCATGAATACAGAAAAGTCACTCTAATAACATGTAGCTATAGAAAGCAGAATGGACGTGGGTTGGAAGAGAAGAGAGAGGAAGGAAGGAAGAGAGGAAGGATACAAAGACAGGGACAAAGTAAAGTAGGAAGGAAGGATTGACAAATGCATGGATGGGTGGTAAGATACAATGAAGGAAGGTAGGAAGGCAGGAAGAAAAGGAAGATACAAAAGCTGGAAGGAAGGAAAGTGGAAGGATGGGAGAAAGGAAATAAGGAAGGATACAAAGTTGGGAAAGAAAGAAGCAGGAAAGACGGAAGGAAGGAAGGAAAGAAGGAAGGAAGGAAGAAAGAAAAAGTAAAAAGATGGTATAAAGAAACAACATGAAACAAAGGATTGCAAACATTGGAAGAAAGGAAAAAAGAAATGAAGAAAGAAAGGAATAAAGGGAAGAGATAAGGAAGAAAGCTTTTTGCTTCTAGCACTTTTATGTAACTAGCAACCTTACAGATTATGAAGTTTACATAGATAACTTACTTGGTGTTATTTGCCCAACAAGCTGTAATTTGGGGAAGAGTGTTCCTGGTTTTATTGTGTGCTTCACAAACATTATAGTTACTGAGGTCCAAATGCTGCACTGTGTGTTAGACTTCAACCTGTGTGTTAGACTTTAGACTGTGTGTTAGAATTTAGCCTATGTGTTAGCCTTTAGCCTGACTGTTAGCTTTTAGATTGTGTGTTAGCCTTTAGCCTGACTGTTAGCTTTTAGATTGTGTGTTAGCCTTTAGCCTGACTGTTAGCTTTTAGATTGTGTGTTAGCCTTTAGCCTGACTGTTAGCCTTTCCCCTGTCTCTCAAACTTTAGCCTGTGTGTTAATCTTTACCCTGTCTCTCAGACTTTAGCCTGTGTGTTAGCCTTTAGCCTGTGTGTTAATCTTTCTCCTGTCTCTCAGACTTTAGCCTGTATGTTAGCCTTTCCCCTGTCTCTCAGACTTTAGCCTGTGTGTTAGCCTTTAGCCTGTATGTTAGCCTTTCCCCTGTCTCTCAGACTTTAGCCTGTGTGTTAGCCTTTAGCCTGTGTGTTAGCCTTTCCCCTGTCTCTCAGACTTTAGCCTGTATGTTAGCCTTTCCCCTGTCTCTCAGACTTTAGCCTGTATGTTAGCCTTTAGCCTGTGTGTTAGCCTTTCCCCGTCTCTCAGACTTTAGCCTGTGTGTTAGCCTGTAGCCTGTGTGTTAGCCTTTCCCCTGTCTCTCAGACTTTAGCCTGTGTGATAGCCGTTCCCCTGTCTCTCAGACTTTAGCCTGTGTGTTAGCCTTTAGCCTGTGTGTTAGCCTTTCCCCTGTCTCTCAGACTTTAGCCTGTGTGTTAGCCTTTAGCCTGTGTGTTAGCCTTTCCCCTGTCTCTCAGACTTTAGCCTGTGTGATAGCCGTTCCCCTGTCTCTCAGACTTTAGCCTGTGTGTTAGCCTTTAGCCTGTGTGTTAGCCTTTCCCCTGTCTCTCAGACTTTAGCCTGTGTGTTAGCCTTTAGCCTGTGTGTTAGCCTTTCCCCTGTCTCTCAGACTTTAGCCTGTGTGTTAGCCTTTCCCCGTCTCTCAGACTTTAGCCTGTGTGTTAGCCTTTAGCCTGTGTGTTAGCCTTTCCCCTGTCTCTCAGACTTTAGCCTGTGTGTTAGCCTTTAGCCTGTGTGTTAGCCTTTCCCCTGTCTCTCAGACTTTAGCCTGTGTGATAGCCGTTCCCCTGTCTCTCAGACTTTAGCCTGTGTGTTAGCCTTTAGCCTGTGTGTTAGCCTTTCCCCTGTCTCTCAGACTTTAGCCTGTGTGTTAGCCTTTAGCCTGTGTGTTAGCCTTTCCCCTGTCTCTCAGACTTTAGCCTGTGTGATAGCCGTTCCCCTGTCTCTCAGACTTTAGCCTGTGTGTTAGCCTTTAGCCTGTGTGTTAGCCTTTCCCCTGTCTCTCAGACTTTAGCCTGTGTGTTAGCCTTTAGCCTGTGTGTTAGCCTTTCCCCTGTCTCTCAGACTTTAGCCTGTGTGATAGCCGTTCCCCTGTCTCTCAGACTTTAGCCTGTGTGTTAGCCTTTAGCCTGTGTGTTAGCCTTTCCCCTGTCTCTCAGACTTTAGCCTGTGTGTTAGCCTTTAGCCTGTGTGTTAGCCTTTCCCCTGTCTCTCAGACTTTAGCCTGTGTGTTAGCCTTTCCCCGTCTCTCAGACTTTAGCCTGTGTGTTAGCCTTTAGCCTGTGTGTTAGCCTTTCCCCTGTCTCTCAGACTTTAGCCTGTGTGTTAGCCTTTAGCCTGTGTGTTAGCCTTTCCCCTGTCTCTCAGACTTTAGCCTGTGTGATAGCCGTTCCCCTGTCTCTCAGACTTTAGCCTGTGTGTTAGCCTTTAGCCTGTGTGTTAGCCTTTCCCCTGTCTCTCAGACTTTAGCCTGTGTGTTAGCCTTTAGCCTGTGTGTTAGCCTTTCCCCTGTCTCTCAGACTTTAGCCTGTGTGATAGCCGTTCCCCTGTCTCTCAGACTTTAGCCTGTGTGTTAGCCTTTAGCCTGTGTGTTAGCCTTTCCCCTGTCTCTCAGACTTTAGCCTGTGTGTTAGCCTTTAGCCTGTGTGTTAGCCTTTCCCCTGTCTCTCAGACTTTAGCCTGTGTGTTAGCCTTTAGCCTTTTCCTGACACAGCTTCCTTCCTCCTGGTTTGTGCTGAAGAAATCCACAGCCGCACTACAAGGTGGATCTGGTCAGGTCTTATAAGTGTTCATAAAGAGGAGGAGTGCACTTCACTGTGTCCTCCAAGGAGTTCTCACTCTCAGGTTATATGTCTAAGATAAGGAAAGAGAGAGAGAGAGAGAGAGAGAGAGAGAGAGAGAGAGAGAGAGACTATAGCATTCATTATTAATCAGAACCAGTAACAAGCTCTTTAAAATATCTATGTTTGAGATTCAGTCAGTTTAATTTCAATTTAATGAGAGTAGAATCTAATCGTTTATTCAGCAGGCTGTTAAAACATTAAATTATCAACACAATATTTATTGAAAGCTGACATTTTTAAGAACCGCTGCCTAGAGTTTGTCAATACAGAACTCGGTGGTCGGTCCACAAAACCATCTGCTGATCGTTTATTATTACAGGAAAACAAGAAAAGAAAATAATTCTGTAAATAGTAGTAAATAGTTCACCTGTGAGGGGAATACTGCCCATATGTTGAATCATAGGATAGGATAGGATAGGATAGGATAGGATAGGATAGGATAGGATAGGATAGGATAAGGAAGGGAAGGGAAGGGAAGGGAAGGGAAGGGGGAAATGAAGGAAGAAAAATAGGAAGGAAGGAAGCAAAAAAGCAAGAAAGGAAATGATACAAAAAATGAACAAGAATACAAAGGAAGTAAGAAAGAAGGAAGGATAGCTCAGGGTGAGACTCCCTCTATAGAAAGCTGACATCAGAGCCAGAAGGTCTGAGGAACATCTCTGTATACCTACAGTGAAGGAACAGGAGCGGGAAAGAACCACACTGGGGAAGTAGGTGAGACCATCAGTTCAGTGTGTGTGTGTTGCATTGACTGTGGTCTGTAACAAAGATAGATTGCGCTGGCTGATGCATTAATAAGGTGGAGAAGGGCACACACACATACACAGACACACACACACACACACACACACACAAACAGTAGCCGTTATGCGAACACTGTGAGGTTGAGGTAAAGTCAATATTATCAATAGTGATAATGAATCCTCGATTATCAGCCGATATCTTTATCTATCAGATTTTGTTTTTCAAGTAAAAGTTGTTTAAAAAATTATATTTATACTGAATATTTACTCTTAATAAAAACTCATACATAGCTAAAAACACAACTTTCACACAAAATTCACTTACACAGCAAATATAATACATTTTAAACTATTAATATTTAAAATAAATTAATTCTATCCCTAAACAGTCCCCTAACCCTAAAACAATCAGGTCTCTTTATACGCAATTATTTTAGTTCTCTATTTCATGGGGACTTATTTCTTCTTTTTTCAAGGTATATTTTTATTAATTTTGATTGTGTGACATCTACTGTAAATTAGATCTTATCCAGTCCAACACAGTAACCACTAGGCTACTAGAGCTCCTCACCTCACAACTCCTCAGTGTTCCTCATCACACAACACTTTACAAAACCTCACAGCACCTCATAGCTCTTCACAGCACCTCACAGCTCTTCACAGCATGTCACAGCTTCTTATAGCTCTTCACAAAACCTCACAGCTCTTCATGGCATCTCACAGCTTTGTGGCATCCCACAGCTCTTTACAACTTGTCACCTCACAGCACTTTGCAGCTCTTCACAGCACCTCACAGCTCCTCACAGCTCTTCACAAACCTCACAGCTCTTCCCAAACCTCACAGCTCTTCACAGCACCTCACAGCTCTTCCCAAACCTCACAGCTTTTCACAGCACCTCACAGCTCTTCCCAAACCTCACAGCTCTTCCCAAACCTCACAGCTCTTCACAGCACCTCACAGCTCTTCCCAAACCTCACTGCTCTTCACAGCACCTCATAGCTCTTCCCATACCTCACTGCTCTTCCCAAACCTCACTGCTCTTCACAGCACCTCACAGCTCTTCCCAAACCTCACAGCTCTTCACAGCACCTCACAGCTCTTCACAGCACCTCACAGCTCTTCCCAAACCTCACAGCTCTTCACAGCACCTCACAGCTGTTCCCAAATCTCACTGCTCTTCCCAAACCTCACTGCTCTTCACAGCACCTCACAGCTCTTCCCAAACCTCACAGCTCTTCACAGCACCTCACAGCTCTTCACAGCACCTCACAGCTCTTCACAAACCTCACAGCTGTTCACAAACCTCACAGCTGTTCACAAACCTCACAGTTCTTCACAGCACCTCACATCTGTTCACAACCTCTTCACAGCACCTCACAGCTCTTGCATCAGAGAATATATGGCCTTCATGATGCATCTCACTCTCACTGATCCCTGCATCCCACCATGACCCTGACCAGGATAAAGCACTTACTGAAAATGAAGATTGAAGGAATAAAATTATTGAATAAATTAACCTAAAATAATGTTAAATGGTCCACAAATGGCTTTAAAGCAATTTTCCTTTTTATATTTACGTTTTCAGGTACAGTCACAGGTTTTTCTCTTCGTGTCCTCCTCCTCCTCCTACTCCTCATCATCATCACCTTGTCACCAGATTTTTCCAGGCATTTTAATTAAGAGCCAATTGTTCCAGTTATCACTAGATGAGTCCCATTTTTAAAACCTACCTCCAGGTAAAAAGAAATGTGTTCCACAGTTGTCCTCTTTTCCTTTAACCCAGTGTGTTCCAGCCTTACCATGTCAGATGTTGGTTTCATGAAGTTGTGACCTATCCACCTCTAGTGCCTTTGGAGAATTTCCCCCTCTACAAGCTGATGTCGCTTCTGAGGCAGGTGTTGATAAAGTTGCAGACTCTTGTCATGGTTACAGTGGTACATCTAGTGGACGTTTCAGCTATGTAAAGTGCCATAGGATTTACAACAGGGTTAAAGATCCTGATCTTTATCTTGGTAATCAGGTTTGTGGAATCCAAGATGTTCTTCAGCTGCTGGAACTTTTGCTTGTTGTTTGTACTCTTTCCAACTTTCCATGTTGCCTTTGTTTTTTTTTTTGTCATGTTACTGGGCTCTTATTGGTCTGTTAACGTCATATACATGAATCAAGCTCATTTCTTTGTTACACAGTGGTTTACTTATCAACACTAATCAATACACAGGTCAAGATATATTGTGCAAGAAATATGTATTAATATTTGAGTCAGTGAGTGTTAAATTTCTATATATAGCTTATGTTGCAGTTGAGTGCAGGTGCAGTACACTGAAAAGAGTAGCGGTAGTAGTGATTGAAGCAAATGCGTATAAGTAATGACTATGCATTGATGTTATCAGATTGAGCAGTGCATGTTCAACAAGGGCATGCAGTATAATATTATACCAGATTGAGAGAACCAATGAGTTGCCCCAAACTTCCCTCCCTAAAGGGTAAAGAGTCTTTTATTCATTCATTCATCTTCTACCGCTTATCCGAACTACCTCGGGTCACGGGGGTCATCTCAGGCGTCATCGAGCATCAAGGCAGGATACACCCTGGACGGAGTGCCAACCCATCACAGGGCACACACTCTCTCATTCACTCACGCAATCACACACTACGGACAATTTTCCAGAGATGCCAATCAACCTACCATGCATGTCTTTGGACCGGGGAGGAAACCGGAGTACCCGGAGGAAACCCCCGAGGCACGGGGAGAACATGCAAACTCCACACACACAAGGTGGAGGCGGGAATCGAACCCCGACCTGGAGGTGTGAGGCGAAAGTGCTAACCACTAAGCCACCGTGCCCCCAGCGGTAAAGAGTCTTATGGTATGGAATAAATACAAGTCAAGTCAATTCAAGTCTAGAAGCTTTTATGGTCATTTCATCTAATATATATCTGATGCAATACATAGTGAAATGAGACAATGTTTGTCCAGGACCAGGGTGCTACATAGAACAAAAGAAAGCTACATAGAACATCACAGAGCCACATAATGTGCAACTGAATAAACTAGTGCAAACAGTGCAATACAAAAGACAATACAAACCATGTGAAGGATTTTCCATGCCACATCACATATGACACATCATCATTCTGTCCTTTTCTTTGGCGCAGTCACCCGAAGAACATTCTGATGGAAGTCATCAGCGTAGATTAAAGTGGCACTGCAATAATAAAAGTAATTTTCTGCTACCTAAGTGGGATTTTTGTAACCTTACTGCTCCTCTGACGGAAAAGCATGCTATCTCACTCACCAGAAACACACTACAGAAATGAGGTTTTGCCTGAGTCAGCTCAGCTGGAGCTGCAGAGATTAGGAATGAAAAGCTGAGCCTAGAAAAAAGAGAAAACTTCACAGTCTGGTATGTTTGTTGCCGAGCTAAATGTTCAGATACTTCGTAGTCCGTGTCTTTGTTTTATTATGATTAGCTTTTGCTCAGTTGTCCTGATAGAAGAAAGTTTTTTGACCTTAACTCATGATCTGTACCCTCAAGACTGTGGTGGTGGTGGTATAGGTGTCAATCCTCATTCCTACAATAAATGCTGTACAATATGAGAGCAACATGAAGGGCAGTATCTGTAAACATGACCTTTAGTTTGACTTTTCTATATATCTGGCCTAGGGGTGTCCAAACTTATGCACAATTTACAGACTATAGACTATCAGGTTTGGCTCGTGTTTGATTAGAATGAAAATGCTGTCAGATTTTAGATACACCAATTATTGTTGGTGGAGCATTGGTGCAGAAGGTGTTGGTTCCTCACAAATCCAGGGTATGGGGTTTAATTCTGATCCACAATTCCACATGGGTTTCCTGATCCTCTGGGTTCCTCCCACCTCCCAAAAACATACAGACAGCTTTGGTGCGACCAGCTACCAACTGCCTAAACACAGGCAGATTTGGCCAAGCTTGCAGATTACAAATGTGGGATGTGGTAGCTCAGTGGTTAAGGTGTTTGACTACTGATCGGCGGGTCATTGGTTCGAATCCCAGGTCCACCAAGTCGCCACTGCAGGGTTCCTGAGCAAGGCCCTTAACCCTCAATTGCTCAGGTGTATAAACTGAAATAAGAAAATGTAAGTCACTCTGGATAAGAGAGTCTGCTAAATGATGTAAATGTCAAGAAAAATTAGGCTCCTTCACCGGGTTATGTGATTTATCCTCCATGATGAGGTTGAGGAGGTCAACAATCTGGGATAGGCTTGGTGTATAGTTGCTATGTTTTCAAATCCAGAGATGCCCTTGCTTGCTACTGGACCCTAGGGCAGATCCCTATTGTTGTAGAAAATACATTATTTACGTTTACATTATTTCCTGTCCAGTGTAACCCAAATGAGGATGAGGTTTCATTCTGAAACTGGTTCCCCTCAAGGTTTCTTCTTCATAGCATCTCAGGGACTTTTTCGTTGACACCGTCGCCTCTGGCTTGCTCATTAGGGATAGATGTTAGAGATAAATAGTAACTTAATTTGAAACTTTAAATTTATTTATTTTTATTCTGTTTCTTTACTTATGTAAAGCTGCTTTGAGACAATGTGAATTGTTAAAAGCGCTATACAAATAAACTGAATTGAATTGAAGTTGAATCCTAGATCTGCTGATAATTATATAGGATCTCAGGATCTTCCCAGAAGGAGCTGCATTCTCTTGCTGGAGATTGAGAAATCTAGACTGTCCTTCTTAGCTTCTCACCAATCAGAACCAAATTAATTTTTATGTGTCGGTGAACAGATTTTACATCCTCTTACTTTTGAGATGTTGAGCATCTGAAAGCATCCACATCGGTGAGATCAGGGAGAGGAAATGAATCAGGTGATATAGATTCACAGTGTCATTCAGTGTCTTGCAGGAACCACCCTGTGATGACTAACAGCCTGGTGGATTGATTCATGGTCAAATGATTCATGGACAAAAATCAACAATCAATAAGTCATGCTTTATGACTGTACTGGAGTCATGGGGCCTCCATTCGTGATGCCTCAAACAAACCACGTGACATGCAAGGAGTGTGTATCACTGTAAAAGTAGTGAGAAAACAACTAAAGTTTGGCTGAAAGGGTGGAATTTTTGTGTGTCATGCAAACTTCAGGGTCTACGTCCAAATATAGACATAGATATGAATATTTAAAGCAGCAGAGAACAACTCCTACTCAAAAGTCACCCAGAACTCTAGCCTAAGTTCTCAGAGTTCTCCAGATTTTTATAATTCCACAATCACTCTTCAGTCTATTTACTTGCACTCACCAATATTTGATTGGTTAAATCTTACAGAATGTGATGTTTACATTTACATTTACATTTACAGCATTTGGCAGACGCCCTTATCCTTATACATAAGTGCTTAAATCTCTAGCATTGAATACATTAATGCTGGCTCACTAAGTTACATACTTAAGATACCATGAGTTTAAAACATTTGTTCAGAGTTACAATGAAAAAGTGTCAAAGGTTTTTTTTTTTTTTTTTTTTTTTTTTTTTTTTTTAAATGCAAAAGTTAAGGAAAGAAGTGCTAGTTGAAGTGTTTCCTGAATAAGTAGGTCTTCAACCGCCGCTTGAAAATAGCCAGTGACTCAGCTGTCTGGACCTCTAGGGGAAGTTTGGTGCCACCTTGGTGCCAGTACAGAGAAGAGTCTTGTAGTATACTTGCCTCTTACCCTGCGAGATGGTGGAACCAGTCGAGCAGTGCTGGTAGATCGGAGGGTGCGGGGTGCAGTGTGAGGAGTGATGAGAGCTTTGAGGTAAGAGGGAGCTGGTCCATTTTTGGCTTTGTAGGCCATCATCAGTGTTTTGAATCTGATGCATGCAGCTACTGGAAGCCAGTGGAGGGATCGCAGCAGCGGGGTGGTGTGGAGAACTTTGGCAGGTTGAAAACAAGCCGTGCAGCTGCATTTTGGATCATTTGCAGAGTACGGATTGCGTTCATAGGTAGACCTGCTAGTGCGTTGCAGTAATCCAGTCTAGAAATGACAAGAGACTGAACAAGTACCTGAGCAGCCTGTGTGGACAGAAATGGCCGAATCCTTCTAATGTTGTAGAGCAGAAACCGACATGAGCGAGTCACATTAGCAACATGACAGGAAAAAGACAGTTGATTGTCCATGGTTACCCCAAGGTTGCGAGTTGTGGCTGAAGGGGAGATCAGATCGTTGTGCAAGGATGTTCCTGCAATGTCACTTTACAAAACTTTAACCCTAAACTCACCAAATCATCACTGTCTGAGGCCAACTCAAATAATCTATCTCCAAAAGTAGATGGTAAGCCATCAAATCCTCACCCCATGCAGCCTCTTTTGACAACTTCTTCCGTGCCTTTTGCATGTCCCGGAGTTTTTGTTTTCCAAAAATTTCATGATAAATGTGTATCCACTGAGCAGATGATGAATAGTCATTTGCTACCCACTGCCACAGAACGTCTTGCAATTACTGAAAGCCTGAGTTTGGCCAGATACCGAGCATCTGCAGAGAGAAACACAAGCTAATATGTCTAGCGGGAGTTCAGAGACAATGCTAGCTCGCTCATTAGTTCACTCTGGGGCATGTAGCACTCATCAGCCACTTGTCTTTGTAAAAAACCTGTAGGAGAATTTCTTCTCTGGAACATTGCCTTGCCCCTGACTGTGGGAAACTGGTACACTGATTCATTTTTATATCCACTAGAGACAACATGAAGGTTGATGTATGATTCAGCAACGCAGACCATATGCTGTCACATCCTATATAATATTTTACATCTGAAGTTCCTTTAATAGAGTAGTACGGTATCACACAGTCTACCAGATGTTAATGCCTGGGCTGTGTAATTTTTTGTATCTATATTACCGATCGTGCTTCCGTTCTCATTTACTTAATGAGTTGTACATAAAGCATTGAAAAGATTTAGCACCTCATTAGTCAAGAGACTGTGTTTGTTTTATGCTATTAAAACTGTTAAAGACAGTCGAACTCTTATTATACATCGTTTATTCAGGGAGCCACAGTGACTTGGTGGTTAGCTCGTTTGGCTCCCACTTCCAGGCTTGGGGTTTGATTCCTTCCTTTTCTATGTTCTTCCAACGTCTGTAAGTTCTCCGGTTTCCGTAACACATGCGTTGACTGATTGGCATCTCAAATTGTCTAGAATGTGAGTGTGATTATAACATCAGCTAGACTTATCTAACATCATCACCCTACCTTTTCTCTTTAGTCTCCCTGTGATAGACTGTATATTTATAATCACACCCTCCAGTGTCACCCATATGAGGATGAGGTTCCCCTTTGAGTCTGGTTCCTCTCAAGGTTTCTTCCTTTACCATCTAAGGGAGTTTTTCCTCACCACTGCTGCCTGAGTCACCTCAGACTTGCTCATTGGGGTTAAATACATATACATACATACGTACATACACACTGTGAACTATATATATTTTGAATTTTTATTATATTAATTCTTTATATTACTCCTTATGTTTATCTTCTGTTCTATGTTTATGTTCTGTAAAGCTGCTTTGAGACAATGTCCATTGTAAAAAGCGCTATACAAATAAACTTGAATTGAACTGAATTGAATTGATAGACCCCGGTTTCCCTGCATCCTGCTGGTAAGTGGTGTAGAGAATGAATGAATGGATGGATGGATGGATGGATGGATGGATTGTTTATTCATTCCACTGTTTTTCATTTCAAAAGGTTTATTCATTAGGGCTCTAAATATACATCCAGATTTCTCTAAAGCTGCTTTGTGCTCTATCGACAATTAAAATTCTAATTAAAAATCGAAACAAATATAGTGCATGAGAGAGAGAGAGAGAGAGAGAGAGAGAGAAACACTATTTTAGAAATAATTGAACTGCAGTCCAAAATGACTCTAGATGAACAGACAAATCACTGATTGCAGGAATTACATGGTTATGGCTCATAACACAGCTTACTCATTACTCAAATCCGTTTCTTTTGTATTACTGCAAAAACAAAATTATACGTCAGGTACTTTGTGGTCCATGGTGACATTAATATATGCTCACGACTCAAAGAGCCAGCAGGAGAGCTCCTGTCTTACAGCCACATTTCTTTCTCCCTCTGCTCACGTTATTGATCTAGCATCTTTCCCTGTGGCATTTTAAAGACATCAATACAGCACGTCTTGTCATTCCGTCTTGAGGTGGGTACAGAATGTAAACACTAATTTGGATGATCAGGTCCTTCAAATGTGCAGCTTGAGGAAAACCACAAATTCCTTTCAGGCTTTAATCTTTTAAAAGGTTTGTATTGGTGTACGAAGGTTTTCATTGAGTGCAATGAGACAGCAAGGGTTTCACTGGTATTTCGATGATAATTAATTTATAACATTTACCTTTACATTTAGTACCATTTTAAAATAATCATGTTAGTAATGTTATTGTGTAAATCAACATCATAAAATTGCTTAAATTAAGTATTATTAAATAATGATGATATATTTTAACGTATTAATGTAAGTTATTCAATAATTGATTAAATTAAATATATCAAACTTATGAAATTTCTTTAGTTTGATATATTTAATTTATTTTCCAATGTACTTTATCCTTAATTCATGCTCAATCTCTGCCACAAACATCATCTAGCAAATTATTCGCTAATATGACCTCCACACTGGGGGCACGGTGGCTTAGTGGTTAGCATGTTCGCCTCACACCTTCAGGGTTGGGGGTTCGATTCCCGCCTCCGCCTTGTGTGTGTGTGGAGTTTGCATGTTCTCCCCGTGCCTCGGGGGTTTCCTCCGGGTACTCCGGTTTCCTCCCCCGGTCCAAAGACATGCATGGTAGGTTGATTGGCATCTCTGGAAAACATCGGTTTCTCGTAGTTACGGCTTATTATCATCAAGGCAAAAGATTGGTTTTGTAACTGAGGCTCGCTGCATGTTCACACGTCTGATTTACAGGAAAAAAAGACAAGATCTCGATGCATAATGATTTGTATTTTGAACAGTTTTTTTGGACATGTTTCCTGTTAATATCTCGAGTCTCATTATCATTTTGAATTTTCTGGGTATGAACGAGAATTTTTCACATCAGTTGACAACTTCTGTGCTGCTGAGGCAACACGGTAGCAAAAGTAGCTCTTTGAAGGCTCTAGGTTCAAGCCCCAGCACTGCCAAGGTGCCACTGTTGGGCCCTTGAGCAAGGCCCTTAACCCTCTCTGCTCCAGGGACACTGTATGATGGCTGACCTTGAGCTCTGACCCCAACCTCTAAAGTTGGGATATGTGAAGAAAGAATTTCACTGTGCTGTAATGTATATGCCTGGGGGCACGGTGGCTTAGTGGTTAGCACGTTCGCCTCACACCTCCAGGGTTGGGGGTTCGATTCCCGCCTCCACCTTGTGTGTGTGGAGTTTGCATGTTCTCCCCGTGCCTCGGGGGTTTCCTCCGGGTACTCCGGTTTCCTCCCCCGGTCCAAAGACATGCATGGTAGGTTGATTGGCATCTCTGGAAAATTGTCCGTAGTGTGTGATTGCGTGAGTGAATGAGAGTGTGTGTGTGTGCCCTGTGATGGGTTGGCACTCCGTCCAGGGTGTATCCTGCCTTGATGCCCGATGACGCCTGAGATAGGCACAGGCTCCACGTGACCCGAGGTAGTTCGGATAAGCGGTAGAAGATGAATGAAGATCACAGATCATCAGAATTACATTCATTTTATAAAGGGATTATTTCTGAACCTTAAACATGTAACGTTCTCTGCTAGCGTTTGGTCTTGTGTGCGTTCAGAGCGTTATAGAATTTTTCACAGTGTTTCACAATGCTGACCACCACAGGAGCATTTCAGTTGTTTGGATCCCTGAATGGATTTCCACTGTGGCTGAGACCTTTATGTAACTGCAGCTACTCAACTGCCTGTTCTTGCTCTTTTCAAGTGTAACCTTAATGTTCAATTTTGAAATAGCTAAATCTTAATACACCAAATATTTTATTCAAGCTGTTTTATATGTGTATTTTTGCTGATTTACATTAACATAATAACCCATTTTGAACTCGTATCTGGGTCATTTGAAGAAGAAATGCATCTTGATTTTTTTTTACTGAAGTATATTATTTATATTACGTATATTATATTCAACATGAAAAATGCCTGAAGAAAACTGAGCTTACAACAAAACCTGATGTGTCTCTTCTTTTATCCCACCGATTTAACGTAAAGAAAAGCCCAGCGCTTGTTCTCGATGTTGTGTTGAGCCACAGATCCCAGAGGAATGCTGTAACATAGTGTTTCAGAAGCTATTGTCAGGTATGTGTGACTAGTTCTGGTTATTTTTGTGTCTGAACAGTTCAGTAAAACACTGATGCTTGTAGATGAATTACTGAGAAATGATGATGTCCATTGTTTACTGGATCAATGCTAGTCGAACCTAGCATTAGCAATGAAAACAGCTTAACTTAGTCCAATATATTTGTTTAACAGATTTGCAAGACTTACCACATCATGTTTTTGAACAAATAGACAGAGTTCATGGAGATGAAGCTTATTTTATACAAATCATTTCTAACTCTAGAATACTGAACACTTTCACTATTTTGACTATTCATCTTCACATGGCGGGGGGGCACGGTGGCTTAGTGGTTAGCATGTTTGCCTCACACCTCCAGGGTTGGGGGTTCGATTCCTGCCTCCACCTTGTGTGTGTGGAGTTTGCATGTTCTCCCCGTGCCTCGGGGGTTTCCTCCGGGTACTCCGGTTTCCTCCCCCGGTCCAAAGACATGCATGGTAGGTTGATTGGCATCTCTGGAAAATTGTCCGTAGTGTGTGATGAGTGAGTGAATGAGAGTGTGTGTGTGTGCCCTGCGATGGGTTGGCACTCCGTCCAGGGTGTATCCTGCCTTGATGCCCGATGACGCCTGAGATAGGCACAGGCTCCACGTGACCCGAGGTAGTTCGGATAAGCGGTAGAAAATGAATGAATGAATGAATGAATGAATCTTCACATGGCATACAAATAACATTTATCTACATTCATAAACTCACCTGGATGTTAAACACAAATCGATTGAATGTTAAACTGAGGTCATTGGATGCTAAATCAATCCTAGATAATGTATAGCATACAGTCACACACTGGATGAGAGTACAAAAGATCTTTGAGATTTGTAATGTATATTTTGAAGCTATAAAGAAAAGTATACAAGTTGTAATATATCACTGTCAATTATACTCAAGTAAAATATTAATACGACCAAATAATACTTAAGTGCGGTAACAAATACAATTACGTACAGTATATAACTCCATTATATAACAGGAGCTGGTACATCTCTAGGGGGGCACGGTGGCTTAGTGGTTAGCACGGTTGCCTCACACCTCCAGGGTTGGGGGTTCGATTCCCGCCTCCGCCTTGTGTGTGGAGTTTGCATGTTCTCCATGTGCCTCGGGGGTTTCCTCCGGGTACTTCGGTTTCCTCTCCCGGTCCAAAGACATGCATGGTAGGTTGATTGGCATCTCTGGAAAATTGTCCGTAGTGTGTGATTGCGTGAGTGAATAAGAGTGTGTGTGTGTGTGCCCTGCGATGGGTTGGCACTCGTCCCAACTAGGCACAGGCTCCCCGTGACCCGAGGTAGTTCGGATAAGCGGTAGAAAATGAGTGAGAGTGAGTGAGTGCTACATCTCTATATGCCTTAGGATCCTCACAGGGTTGGCCTCATTTCCATAAAGGTGCAAAATCTTCCTGACAAACAACAAGCAATACAGAAAATAAGACATTTCAAATCAGATTTTAGGTTAAAAGGAAGGATATAGTAACTACAATAATCACTCGGTGAGTGAAAAGCATCTCAGACCTTCTTCTGGAATCTTTAGGAATCATGGACACAGAATATCACCTGGTCTTTCTCTAATCTTCAGCTGTCCAGTTTGGGTGAGTCCGTGCCCATGATAGCCTCAGATTCCTGTTCCTGGGTGACAGGAGAGTTACCTGGTGTGGTCTTCTGCTATTGTATCTCATCCACCTTAAACTTTTTTGTGTTCTTTGTTCTGAGATGTTTTTCAGCTCAAGAGAGATTATTGGAGTTGCTACATCCTTCCTGGCAGCTGAAACAAGTCTGGTCATTCTCTCTCTCATCAACAGCTCAATTCTGCTCACAGGATGTTTTCTCTGTGTGAAAATGCAAGGAGATTAGCAGTTTCTGAAATTCTCAAACCATACCAAGGTTAAAGTCACTGAAATCAGACATTTTTTTTCATTCTGACTGAACATGACCTGAATCTCTCAACCTGTATCTGCACGATTGCACTCATTGTGCTGCTGCTACGGGATTGACTTAAATATTATTAGTCAGAAAAATGATCATCATATAAATTATATTAGGGGGGCACAGTGGCTTAGTGGTTAGCACGTTCGCCTCACACCTCCAGGGTTGGGGTTCGATTCCTGCCTCCGCCTTGTGTGTGTGGAGTTTGCATGTTCTCCCCGTGCCTCGGGGGTTTCCTCCGGGTACTCCGGTTTCCTCCCCCGGTCCAAAGACATGCATGGTAGGTTGATTGGCATCTCTGGAAAATTGTCCATAGTGTGTGATTGTGTGAGTGAATGAGAGTGTGTGTGTGTGTGCCCTGCGATGGGTTGGCACTCCGTCCAGGGTGTATCCTGCCTTGATGCCCAATGACGCCTGAGATAGGCACATACCCCGTGACCCGAGGTAGTTCGGATAAGTGGTAGAAGATGAATGAATGAATGAATGAATGAATGAATGAATGAATGAATAAATTATATTAGAATTATAATGAATGGATTGGGAATCTTTCAGATGGCTGATGACTGTGTGTCATTATATATATATATATAGTACTGTACATAGTGATATATCATAGCTGTAACAAAAGGAGTCCTCAGTTTTTCTCTTGAATCAATGACACTTCATCATAGCTGAAGTCTGTAGAATGATGGAAATGGATTCACTGCATGTCAATTTACGGAGGAAATCAATCACGCTGCTGATCAATAAACGTCTGCGTGAAAAACAGAACTGTAGTCATGATGTGTCCGGAAATAAAGATTAAAATGCTGAGAGGTGAACTTTCTCACCTCGGGTTGCTGAGATTAGAAGATTGTCTCATTCAGACACTCAGAGATCTCCGATAAGCAATACTAATCCTCATGTACAGTCGGATAAGCTGTTAATGAGGGTCTTGTAGGTGATTTATGAAGTAGAAGTGCTTGAATTACTGTACGTCAGGAAGAGGAAACAATATCCATGTGAGATCTTTCTCTCTCTCACACACACACACACACTCTAGCTCTCTCTCTCCCTCTCTCTCACACACACAGACACACTCGAGCTCTCTCTCTGTCTCTCTCTCTCTCTCTCTCTCTCTCTCTCTCTCTCTCTCTCTCACACACACACACACACACTCTAGCTCTCTCTCTCTCTCTCTCTCTCTCTCTCTCTCACACACACACACACACTCTAGCTCTCTCTCTCTCTCTCTCTCACACACACTCTAGCTCTCTCTCTTTCTCTCACACTCTCTCTCTCTCTCACACAGTCATACATACATACACACAAAGACATGCACATACACATACACACTCTACCTCTCTTAATATCTCTCTCTCTCTCTCTCTCTCTCACACACACACACACTCTAGCTCTCTCTCTCGTTCTCTCTCTCATACTCTCACTCTCTCTCTCTCTCATACTCTCTCACACTCTCTCTCTCTCTCTCATACTCTCTCACTCTCTCTCTCTCTCATTCTCTCTCTCATACTCTCTCTCTCTCTCATACTCTCTCATACTCTCTCACACTCTCTCTCTCTCATACTCTCTCACACTCTCTCTCTCTCTCATTCTCTCTCTCTCATACTCTCTCACTCTCTCTCTCTCTCTCTCTCTCTCGTTCTCTCTCTCTCATACTCTCTCACACTCTAGCTCTCTCTCTCGTTCTCTCTCTCTCATACTCTCTCACACTCTCTCTCTCTTACACACTCTAGCTCTCTCTCTCGTTCTTTCTCATACTTTCTCACTCACTCTCTCTCTCTCTCTCTCTCTCTCTCTCTCTCTCACACACATACATACACACAAAGACATACACATACACACTCTACCTCTCTTAATATCTCTCTATCTGTCTCTCTCTCTCACACACACTCTAGCTCTCTTTCTCTCGTTCTCTCTCTCTCATACTCTCTCACACTCTCTCTCTCTCACACACTCTAGCTCTCTCTCTCGTTCTTTCTCTCTCTCTCTCTCTCTCTCTCTCTCTCTCTCTCTCTCTCTCTCTCTGAAACCCCTTCTGTTCTCCAGACCTGCCTGATCCATCCAGATGCCCTACATCTGTTTGGAGTCTCATTACCTGGATGCTCTCACTGCTGCAGCCTGGAGTTTCATGAGACTTCTATGGATTGAACCACTTGGACACCATGGAGGAGGCTTCGCTGTTGGTGTGGTCGGTTTTGCGCTCAGGGTTTCCATGATTGAACATTTGATGACTTTCAAGGAGGAAATTTGTGTTAAAATTTATGTTAAAATTAGAATAAATTCAGGGGGTCACGGTGGCTTAGTGGTTAGCACGTTTGCCTCACACCTCCAGGGTCGGGGTTCGATTCCCGCCTCCACCTTGTGTGTGTGGAGTTTGCATGTTCTCCCCGTGCCTCGGGGGTTTCCTCCGGGTACTCCGGTTTCCTCCCCCGGTCCAAAGACATGCATGGTAGGTTGATTGGCATCTCTGGAAAATTGTCCGTTGTGTGTGTGTGTGTGTGTGTGTGTGTGTGTGTGTGTGTGTGTGTGTGTGTGTGTGTGTGTGTGTGTGTGTGTGTGTGTGTGTGTGTGTGTGTGTGTGTGTGTGTGTGTGTGTGTGTGTGTGTGTGTGTGTGTGTGTGTGTGTGTGTGTGTGTGTGTGTGTGTGTGTGTGTGTGTGTGTGTGTGTGTGTGTGTGTGTGTGTGTGTGTGTGTGTGTGTGTGTGTGTGTGTGTGTGTGTGTGTGTGTGTGTGTGTGTGTGTGTGTGTGTGTGTGTGTGTGTGTGTGTGTGTGTGTGTGTGTGTGTGTGTGTGTGTGTGTGTGTGTGTGTTGTGTGTGTGTGTGTGTGTGTGTGTGTGTGTGTGTGTGTGTGTGTGTGTGTGTGTGTGTGTGTGTGTGTGTGTGTGTGTGTGTGTGTGTGTGTGTGTGTGTGTGTGTGTGTGTGTGTGTGTGTGTGTGTGTGTGTGTGTGTGTGTGTGTGTGTGTGTGTGTGTGTGTGTGTGTGTGTGTGTGTGTGTGTGTGTGTGTGTGTGTGTGTGTGTGTGTGTGTGTGTGTGTGTGTGTGTGTGTGTGTGTGTGTGTGTGTGTGTGTGTGTGTGTGTGTGTGTGTGTGTGTGTGTGTGTGTGTGTGTGTGTGTGTGTGTGTGTGTGTGTGTGTGTGTGTGTGTGTGTGTGTGTGTGTGTGTGTGTGTGTGTGTGTGTGTGTGTGTGTGTGTGTGTGTGTGTGTGTGTGTGTGTGTGTGTGTGTGTGTGTGTGTGTGTGTGTGTGTGTGTGTGTGTGTGTGTGTGTGTGTGTGTGTGTGTGTGTGTGTGTGTGTGTGTGTGTGTGTGTGTGTGTGTGTGTGTGTGTGTGTGTGTGTGTGTGTGTGTGTGTGTGTGTGTGTGTGTGTGTGTGTGTGTGTGTGTGTGTGTGTGTGTGTGTGTGTGTGTGTGTGTGTGTGTGTGTGTGTGTGTGTGTGTGTGTGTGTGTGTGTGTGTGTGTGTGTGTGTGTGTGTGTGTGTGTGTGTGTGTGTGTGTGTGTGTGTGTGTGTGTGTGTGTGTGTGTGTGTGTGTCCTGTGATGGGTTGGCACTCCGTCCAGGGTGTATCCTGCCTTGATGCCCGATGACGCCTGAGATAGGCACAGGCTCCCCGTGACCCGAGGTAGCTCGGATAAGCGGTAGAAAATGAATGAATGAATAGAATAAATTCAGAAATGAAGCTCCTGGTTACACAATTGCACTTCAAGTCAAGGCTAATCACATGCTCTGATGTCACCCAGATGAGGATGAGGCTCATTACGAGT
>NC_083464.1:5472500-5485000 GCF_030014155.1 Tachysurus vachellii | reverse complement strand
GAGAGAGAGAGAGAGAGAGAGAGAGAGAGAGAGAGAGAGAGAGAGAGAGAGAGAGAGAGAGAGAGAGAGAGAGAGAGACAGAGAGAGAGAGACAGAGAGAGAGAGAGAGAGAGAGAGAGAGAGAGAGAGAGAGAGAGAGAGAGAGAGACAGAGAGAGAGAGAGAGAGAGAGAGAGACAGAGAGAGAGAGAGAGAGAGAGAGAGTGAGAGAGAGACAGAGAGAGAGACAGAGTGAGTGAGAGAGAGAGACAGAGAGAGAGAAAGAGTGAGCGAGATAGAGAGAGAGAGACAGAGAGTGAGAGAGAGAGAGAGAGAGAGACAGAGAGAGAGAGAGAGACAGAGAGTGAGAGAGAGACACACAGAGAGAGAGAGAGAGAGAGAGAGAGACAGAGAGTGAGAGAGAGACAGAGAGACAGAGAGTGAGAGAGAGAGAGAGAGAGAGAGAGAGAGAGAGAGAGAGAGAGAGAGAGAGTGAGAGAGAGACAGAGAGAGAGAGAGAAAGAGAGAGAGAGAGTGTCTAAGTAAGCCTTGAAGCAGTGACTTGAATTATTTAAGCATCTGCATTTGGGGAAGCCTCCGTGGCCAACTAGCCAAGCTAGCCGACCAGCTAGCTAGCGTTTATCAGAGCAACATTGTAAAAAAGAAAAACACAGTGACGCAAAAACTCAAGTGCAAATTAATCATTTAACTTAAAACTGCTTTGTTTTGTTTTTTGAATGAAGAAAGTGCAAATCCTCTTTTTGTAAATCACAGATAAATTTCACACAAAGTATAGAATAAACCCCTGCTTTCATGACTCATTCGTAAGTGTAGGCCACGCCCATGTTTTCAGAAGGTTCTTAATGGTTAAAACTTTTCATATGTAGTCTGAAGAATATAGAAAAAAAATATTTCAAGTGATAAATATTACCAATAAGTAACAAGTATTTTTTTTGCTTCTTTTACAGTTACTTACCTGAGCCAAGAAACATGGATCCACCCTCAAGCAGTCAGCAGTTTGGCGCCAAGAAACGCGTCAAAATCCACCCCAATACAGTCACCGTAAAATATGCCACACACTTCCCACAGCCAGGGGACGAGGGCTACGATGATGCACCCTCCTTCGAGGACTTTGGATCCTTTATTGAAAGTAACCCCAGCAAAAAGCTGGTGACGGACTCTGGCCACGGGAGGACTTTCTTTGGAACTATGGACGTGCGTCCTAAACCAACAGGTGAGCAGAAGGATAAGGGAGTAGGTAGTCAGCTGGCTAGTTTTGGTGAGGCATCGGTTTTAGCATCGAGGGTCACCTGGGGAGCGTTGTTTGGCGCTGCAGTGGCTCACGGGTGTGTAGCTTTGATCACACGGCTCGCAGCCGATCGCTCCAAAGTGCCCTCTTTAGAGCTCATTTTTATTCGCTCTGTCATTCAAGTGTTGTCCATATTAGTGGTCCTGTACAACAAGGAAGCCCCGTTTGGTCCTAAGGGCTATCGTTTGCGTCTCTTCTTCTACGGAGTTTGCAATGTCATTTCCATCACATGCGCCTACACGTCCTTCGCTATCGTCCCACCTAGTAATGGAACCATCATGTGGAGAGCCACGACGACGGTGTTCAGTGCCATCTTGGCCTTCCTCCTTCTGGACGAGCGCCTCGGATACACTGATATAGTCACGGTAGTGGGCAGCCTCTTCGGGCTGTGCCTGGTCATGATCCCAAACATTGCAGATGAGGAGAAATCACCCCTGGGTTTCTGGAAGGAGGCGTTCGGCTACACCATGACCGTGATGGCCGGGCTCACGGCTGCTCTTTCGATGATCGTGTACCGCGCTATCAAGGAGCGCGTCAGCATGTGGACGGCACTGTTCACCTTCGGTTGGACGGGAACAGTGTGGGGAGCATCTACCATGTTCGCCATGCAGGAGCCTATCATCCCTTTGGATGGCGAGACGTGGGGCTACCTGATTGGCATCTGCATCTGCTCCACCGTGGCGTTTCTCGGGGTTTACTACGCCCTGAACAAGTTCCACCCTGCTCTAGTGAGCACCGTGCAGCACCTGGAGATTGTTGTGGCCATGTTCCTGCAGCTCGTCGTGCTGCGCATGGTGCCATCCGCTTACGACATCTTTGGCGCGTTGGTCATCATGATCAGTGTGTTTGTTCTCACGGGCCTCAAGCTGTACTGGGTGGGACGGGCCATTCGACAGGATTACCAGGAGATCTTGGACTCACCGATCAAATAAGAATGCCGTTGATATGTCTGTGTTTGTATGTTTGTTTGTACATGTGTGTACAATATGTGTGTGTGTGTGTGTGTGTGTGTGTGTGAGTGAGTGTATGTTTGTAATAGTGTTTCCCCAGTCATCCCCGCTTCCTTGGGCACTCTAAATGTGCAATTGATGAATGTCTTGATATTCTATTTATTTTGTATAGTGTTGTTGAAAGAGTGCAATGATATCATGTCTTTGGTAAGTGTTGGTGTGTAAAATAAAAAAAAAGAAACAAAGATTCTCTCGTTCTGTCAAAGTCTCTCGTTCTGTCCAAGTCTCTCGTTCTGATAGCGTCGATTTGTTTTGTCCTGGTTTCAGATTTCATACAGTTTCATTTTAGACACTTTCACATGGTCTGTCATTTCCCTAAGGATCACAGAATTTGCTCTATTTTCTATCCATATTTCTCAATTCAATTCAACCAATTAAAGTTCTACAAATAGAATTCTGCCTTCTTTTCCTTCTTCCATCTTGAGTAATATAATGGATCTAGAAAAAGATTAAGAGGAAATTTCCGACACGTTTAAAAAGGCAGTGAGACCAGAAAAAGCCTGGATTTAATTACCATTGATTTTATTATTTTTTTTTGCTGACATTGTCTGTGACTCCCAAAGCGATAAGCAATCAGTGCGTTCCCGGGGTGAGAGGAGGTGAAGAATAAATAAGGATATGTTGGTTGATTGAGATAGAGGAAAGAATTATGGCTGTTTCTTTGGTTTGGTGTCACTTTTTCATCCCATTCGTTCTCTGTAGCATTTATCATACACAGGTTCAGAGGAAACCTGGAGTCTATCACAGAAGACTCAGGAAATAAGGCAGGACACACTGTACAGGCACAATTTCACCTGCTATGGACAAATATAGAGAAGAATCAGCCTATAACACATGTCTTGTAGAGAAAACCAGAGAACCCAGAGGAAACCAGAGAACCCAGAGGAAACCCCTGACTCAAACCCCCAAACAAGGAAATGTGAGACAAGCATGCAAGACACTTAGCCACCATGACTCCCTGTATCATCCCCTTTAATGGTAAATTACAAAATTATATGTTATGTTATATTTGACAAATGTGTTGTTGTTGGTGTCCTCCAGCTGCTCCCTGTTCGAGGTCGCCACAGAGGTTCATCCGATCCACAGATTTGATTTTGGCACAGGATTTATACCAGATTTCCTTCCTGATGCAACCCTCCCATTTTACCCAGGCTTGGGACCAGCACTTAGTTTTAGTGCCTGGGTTTGTTCCCTGCATGGAAATCAAACCCTGGCTGTAGCAGTGAGAGCACCAGTTCCTGCTGCTGGACCACCAGAAACCAGACTTTTATCCATCCAGTATATAAACTACTTTGTTGAGATCATAATTTATGATTTATTTCAGTCTTAAACTTTCAAATCATTAGATCCAAGTTGACATTATTTACATTCTATTTGTTTTTCTGTTGTTGGGGATTCGATTACTCACTCACTCATCTTCTACCGCTTATCCGAACTACCTCGGGTCACGGGGAGCCTGTGCCTATCTCAGGCGTCATCGGGCATCAAGGCAGGATACACCCTGGACGGAGTGCCAACCCATCACAGGGCACACACACACACTCTCATTCACTCACACACTACGGACAATTTTCCAGAGATGCCAATCAACCTACCATGCATGTCTTTGGACCGGGGGGAGGAAACCGGAGTGCCCAGAGGAAACCCCCGAGGCACGGGGAGAACATGCAAACTCCAAACACACAAGGCGGAGGCGGGAATCGAACCCCCAACCCTGGAGGTGTGCGGCAAACGTGCTAACCACTAAGCCACCGTGCTCCCCGGGGTTTTGATTAAATCCAAGTGATGAGTCAAACACGCTAAGAACTTGTTAAGAAACTTGGTAATAAATCTAATAGTAGTCCAGTTTAGTGATTCTTCCTGCTCTAACACAAACCTGAGTTTGTAACCAAAAAAGTTAAGATCACCTCGATGCCAGAACTGAGAAGAGATGATGCTTGATGTAAGTCTTCCTTGTATCCTGAGAGATAATGGTTCCAGTGAATCAGAGCTGGAGAATCTGAAGGAAGATTGGTGTGGTGTTGTGAAGGGAGTGATAAGAGCTCTGAGGTAAAAGGCTACTGACCTGTTTTTGGTTTTGTAGGCATTTTCCCAACATTTCCCAGAAGTACAACGCTCACTCCAATGTTTGATCACTCGTCAGTGGTCGTAATGTTATGGCTGATCAGTGTATACTTCACCTCAATGCATGTGCATGAATAAATAAACATAATCAAATACAATCAATCCTGTGTCGGATTCTTGTTAATGTGTCACAACCGGGGGCTGGATGGAGACAGACCCGGAGGCAGGATAGCTTCGAATGAAAGGTGGTTTAATAAATAATGAAGACAGGTACAAAAACAAGACGAGAACTGAAATAAAACAGATGACGACATTTAACATAGACTAGACATGACACCGGGTATAACGCAACTAATGATTCCGCCCTGCCTTCAGCAACGCGGCTCACTTAAATACTATACAAATAATGACAACATTAGGAACAGGTGATGAAACAGGGAGGAGCAGACGAAGGCGGGCCAGACACGTGACAACAACAATAGCACATGGCCAAAAGTCCGGGCTGAATCATGACATAATGACAATTTTTGAATGAAATATTTGTCATTTTCCATCGTCTGCACGTGTACAGAAACCGAACAATCTTCGCAGACAGAATTATACACTCAGGACCTGCTCATTAGCTCCGAGTAACATGTTGGATACTGCAGATGAAATTAGCAACTCGATTTAATAAGCTTTTGTTTTATGGGTTCTTTAATAAATATGTTTTATGGGTTTAGTTACAGTCCTAATGCTGCTCAATGAGAAGCTAAATTATTAATGTTGCAAATGAACATTTCCCTCAAATGAAGCTCTTCGCTGCTCTCAACAAACTTTAGTGGTAACAAACTTTTATCACGCTTAGCTTCAAAGGGCTTTTGAGTCAGAGCAGGCTTTGTTAAACGAGTTAAAGACTGAGTGGTGACATTTGTAAACACACTTTGAGCCACCGAATGGTAAGTCGGACACTGGTGCGGTCTACTAGACCTCGTGAACATCTCTGAAACTATGAAATAAGAAGTCTAAAAAAAAGATTCATTCAGCGTTACAAACCTCTGAGATGTCAGTCAGGTGGTACAACAGTGTCATTTAATATCATTTTTTTAACTAGTGAATAGTGTTTGGAGGTTTTTATTTGAAGGGGGCATGTCATAGCCTAGTGGTTAAGGTGTTGGGCTACCAATCGGTAGGTTGTGAGTTCAATCCCAGGTCCACCAAGCTGCCACTGTTGGGCCCCTGAGCAAGGCCCTTAACCCTTAATTGCTCAGCTGTATAAAAAAATGGAAGTCGCTCTGGATAAGGGAGTCTGCTAAATGCTGTAAATGTATTTATTTGTTATTGTGGTTTAAATAAGGAAGGAATAAATATATAGAATACAGTATATAGAACTACGTATATGCAGTTCATGTATAAACACCCAATGAAATTGAATCAGGAGCAAAATTACAACTAAGAACAGGCGAACAGTATGAAGAACAGACAAAATAAACAAACTAACAACTAAACTGAACGTAATAAAAATTTCAGCACATAACTACACCCTGGGGTTTCCTCCGGGTACTCCGGTTTCCTCCCCCGGTCCAAAGACATGCATGGTAGGTTGATTGGCATCTCTGGAAAATTGTCCGTAGTGTGTGAGTGAATGAGAGTGTGTGTGTGCCCTGCGATGGTTTGGCACTCTGTCCAGGGTGTATCCTGCCTTGATGCCCGATGAAGCCTGAGATAGGCACAGGCTCCCCGTGACCCGAGGTAGTTCGGATAAGTGGTAGAAGATGAGTGAGTGAATGAATGAATGAACTACGCCCTGGGATTCAAATAACAAACACAAATATTTATACAATAGAAATATAGACAAATATGCAAAAAAAAGGGTAAAAAGGTGAAAAAACAAATTAATTATAACAAATGATTAATGACAAAACACAACCTTAATATCAAATGAATGAGCCAAAGGCTGCGATGAGTTAAATACCATCACGTTGATGACATCAGCACATCATCCAGATGGCGTGAAGGAAAGTGAAGCAAAGTGAAGGTCACTCAACATCTGGACTCAAACACACAGTGAAGAGCGAAACCCAAAAAGAACACAAACTACTAGACTAACATTAGACTTGATTAGGTCCCAAGTGTTTAAACAGGTGGAGATTATTAAGGTGTATTTTTTTTACTCCTTGATCTCGCCCCTTTCCCATTTATATACATAAAAGCATCACATTTAATAAAACCCGACCTGTGTACAATACATATGTGTTTTTTTTCTTTTTTGTTTTTTTTTTGTTTGTTTTTTATTGGTAAAGGTTTGTTAGTTACAGTTTGTTAGTTAAAGCCCAAGTTACTTCATCTTAAAATTAATATTAAATAATGTGCCTTTTTCTGCAGGGGAACGTTTTAAGTTTATAATCATAACCGGTTATAAAATAAGTAAGCATCGTGGACATTGATGTGCTGTCATTGGATCACACACACACACACACACACACACACACACACACACACACACACACTTTACAAAACTGCTTTCATGACTGTCATATTTCGGGCACAAGTTCTGTAGCTGTCATTGTCGCTTATGAAATAAAACCATGTGTCTTTTTGACTTATTGCATAAGATTTAGTTTACAGTCCATTTCAGGAGCAACATCTCGACAACTAATTCTGCGTTCAGCTTCATTCCCTTCGCTAGTAATACATTATTTGACAAAAGCACTGTGTTTATTCTGTTTGTATTTTTTCTGGGTCTTTTTGTTTTTGAGTGTATTCAGGAGAAATGATCTAGAGATCAGAGCTGCACCCATTACAGCCAGAGATCGGGAGGTGAAGTACAAACCGACTGTTCCAGACTCTAACATGAAACTGGTTCTGGTTTTTCTCAGCCATGTAATGCACTTGTCATCCCGTAATACAGCAAAAACTCTTTATTTGTAATCAGCTTCACAGAGACTAGCATTTCAAGCATCAATTTTGGCTTCTGCTACAATGTCAATGACAAAAGTAAATAAATCAGTGCAATACGTTAGAAAAACCCTTTATGTATTTATCATATACTATTAAAGGACGTTTCCCATTTTTAAAATGAACCTGAGCCTGCTAACAGCAGCTCACCACGCAAGACTCCAAGATTTCTGAAGAAAAAGCGTAATGAAGCTTGTTTAAAGTTTGCTGCAGAATATTTAGCCAAGCCTGTGAAACTCTGGGAGAATATAGCTTGGCCAGATGAGACCATGTAATACAAACCATGTTTGGAGGTCAAATGGCACTGCACATCTTCCCAAAAACACCAAACCAACAGTGAAGTTTGGAGATGGGAACGTCACAGTGTGGCAGTGGTGCCCCCAGAAACTTTTAATAGGGGTGGTCACAGCAAAGCTGGTCCAGAGGAGGCCACAGCAAATCTTGGGGTGGAACAAAAAAAAAAATCAGTGTAGTGTGTGTTATACTTTAGTTTGGTGGCGCCAATAAATCTACAATCTTTTTTGGTGGCTGCAGCATGTGCTTCATTTTATTTATTTATTTATTTATTTTTCACTTCATGAACTATTGTGAATTTTCATTATGCATTCAAATTCAAATTCATACTAGGGGTGGCCATAGGGGGGCGCCCCTGCGGTGTGGGGCTGTTTTTCAGCGTACTGCATTGTCAAACTTTATATATTTGAAGGAAGGATGAATATAAAAAATGTACCGAGACATTCTTGATAAAAATCTCCTGCCATCTACCAGGATGGAGATGAAACGAGGGTGAACATTTCAGCAAGACAATGATCCCAAACACACAGCCAAAGAAACACAACTGGTTTCAGAGAAGGAAAATAAACCGCTAGAATGGCCCAAGAAATCATTACAAGCATTACAACAGTGTTGTCTTTTCTTACTCCACGTTCATGTTAACGTCACGGTGCTGGTCCACATGGTTCCACCAGGTGTCGCTTTACGGTGTTCGGTCTGCTGTTGGTGTGATAGAAAATAAATTGCTCAGTGCACTCACTCACTCATCTTCTACCGCTTAGCCGAACTACCTCGGGTCACGGGGAGCCTGTGCCTATCTCAGGCATCATCGGGCATCAAGGCAGGATACACCCTGGACGGAGTGCCAACCCATCGCAGGGCACACACACACACACTCTCATTCACTCACGCAATCACACACTACAGACAATTTTCCAGAGATGCCAATCAACCTACCATGCATGTCTTTGGACCGGGGGAGGAAACCAGAGTACCTGGAGGAAACCCCCGAGGCACGGGGAGAACATGCAAACTCCACACACACAAGGCGGAGGTGGGAATCGAACCCCCAACCCTGGAGGTGTGAGGCGAACGTGCTAACCACTAAGCCACCGTGCCCCCCATTGCTCAGTGCAGTGAGGTGATAAATACAGCTTCTCTAGAACTCTAGAACTCATGTCATTCAGGTGCAATTTTGATTTCTGTAGAGATTTCTATCTTCAATAGTTACATTCAGGATTTTGAAGCTTAAAGATCTCAGGGGTTTTAGTTGTGTAGTTGTAGTTTTCCAACAGTGATGAAATGTGTGTGTGTGTGTGTGTGTGTGGTGAGCCGTATGAAAGGGAAAGAGGGGGGTGGTGTAGCACGAGTACAGTGGCTCCATCTGTTTGTGCAGGAAACAGATTGCATCCTGAAGTGTGTCATGCAGCCCTCCATTCAGCTCCATCGACTGGGACTCAAAACAAATTACAGGAGTACATATTTCCACCGAGGCATCCATTAAACACGGACAAAATGCAATCAAAACGAGTCAGTTATATGCCAACAGGGCTGGAACACTGACCCAGGCCTCGGTGTGAGACCAGGTGACGCCATCCATCCGCTCAGTCCATCAAAATAACAAAAATCATCTCGGTTTGAAGCTTAATGTTTATCAGTAAACTCAGAAAACTAACTTTCTTTAACCTCAATATCTGAGAAGGGTTTCCGATATTCTTAGAAATATTTATTCCACTGGAAATTTAAAAAAATGAAAATAAATATATTTCCCTTTTAGTGTCATTTAATCCAGTCGATATATAAAAACAATCTAGTCTTTAGATGTTGCTAGAATTTACATGTTTATTTAAAACTAAATGTTCGTGTCATTATTGGGGATAAATTTAAATTTATCTAAAACTAAGCATTTAAATCCTGAACTTATATATTTCTCTAAATTTATCTGATTTTATGTCCGTTGTTATAAAAGCGCTATACAAATAAAATTAAATTACATTTAAAACTCCATCATGAAGATGCTAAGAGAAAATTTCACAGAACAGTTTATTGAAAAAAAGAATTAACAACAACAACAACAACTTTCTTTTTCTTTCTTTCTTTCTTTCTTTCTTTCTCTCTGTCGCTCTTTCTTTCTTTCTTTCTTTCTTTCTCTCTCTCCTTCTTTCTTTCTCTCTCTCTCTCTCTCTGTCTGTCTCTCTCTCTTTTTTCTTTTTTCAACTTTCTTTCTTTCTTTCTTTCTTTCTTTCTTTCTTTCTTTCTTTCTTTCTTTCTTTCTTTCTTTCTTTCTCTCTGTCGCTCTTTCTTTCTTTCTTTCTTTCTTTCTTTCTTTCTTTCTTTCTTTCTTTCTCTCTCTCCTTCTTTCTTTCTCTCTCTCTCTCTCTCTGTCACTCTCTCTTTTTCTTTCTCTCTGTCTCTTTCTTTCTTTTCTTTCTTTCTTTCTTTCTTTCTTTCTTTCTTTCTTTCTTTCTTTCTTTCTTTCTTTCTCTCTCTCCTTCTTTCTTTCTCTCTCTCTCTCTCTCTGTCACTCTCTCTTTTTCTTTCTCTCTGTCTCTTTCTTTCTTTCTTTTCTTTCTTTCTTTCTTTCTTTCTTTCTTTCTTTCTCTCTCTCCTTTCTCTCTCTCTCTCTCTCTCTCTCTCTCTCTCTCGCTCTGTTTCTCTCTCTCTCTTTCTTTCTCTCTGTCTCTTTCTTTCTTTTCTTTCTTTCTTTGCTTACAAATTAAATTAAATTTGAAACTGAAATTTGAAGATGCTAAGAGAAAATTTCACAGAACAGTTTATCAAAAAAAAAGAATTAACAACAACAACAACAACAACAACAACAAAAAGTAAATAATGAAAGGAATATTCCTTGCACCGACTTGAGGTGTTATTGACACAGGATTTGGGGTATTAACACAGAAGAAACAGTAACAACAATAGCTATTTCACTTCAGAACCTCACCGTCCCCGTCTCTGACACATCACTTTAAACACACCGACAAGCTCTGTTTCTCTTTAAACCTTACTGCTGTTGTTGTGGTTGCTTACATGAGCCGTGTTTCAAACCTGAAACTCCAACCTTGCCTTTCAAAGTATTTACTGATCTAAAAAAAAAATCTGAGAAGGCACCATGAGGGGATTGGTAAAATCACTTCACCACGGGGAAAACTGATTAGTTTTAGTACTCGGTAATGGTCTTGGGTTGATTTGATACACAGTACTTACAGTATATTTAGTGAGTTAATGGGAATTTTGTGCTGTCATTATGGTGAACAATTTTAAATAACATACATTTAGGCTTAAAGAGGCTTCTAATGTTTCTAATATTAATTTGTAAAAAAAGATATATATATATGTATATATTTATATATATATATATATATATATATATATATATATATATATATATATATATATATATATATATGTATATCTATTAGGATATTAGGATATTATCGTGATCGTTATATCGTGATCCCATCGTTATATCGTGATCCCATTTGTATATAAATAAATAAAAGTGACCCCAGGTTGGGTCGTGACTCCTCGTCCTTCACATTTAGCAGACGATCTCTTATCCAGAGCGACATATCTCATCTTTATATAGCTGAGCGTTAAGGGCCTTTGCTCAGGGGCCCAACAGTGTCAGCCTGGTGGACCTTTGATTCGAACTCACAACCTTCTGATTGGTCCAGCACTTTAACCACTAGGTTACCGCATCCCCATGGTAAAAAAAAAACAGCACTACAAAAATAAATAAATTAAAAAAAATCTGCATATCCATTTTTAATGTATGCATTAATAATTTTATCCCCTAATGATAGAGTCAGAGGTGACGGTGGTGAAGAAAAACTACCTGAGACGACATGAGTAAGCGTTAAAACTAAACAATCCTTTAATTGACGTACCTATCACCCAATGAGAGTAAACGTTCCAACCGGGCAACCAATTAGAATCGATACGGATTCGTCTCTAATGGTAACGAAGGCGGAATATCTCCACGCTTTATAAGTCCCGCCTCCTGACTTATATGAATGGTAACGGCGTCTCACTTTCGGTGTTATTATTGGCTAAGACAAGGCGGAGTGTGTAAATTTAGCCAATCGGAATTAAGGGGGGCGGGATTTGTTGGATAGGGAAAATAACGTTGGAAAATCTTCCCATAAAGGCGAACGGTGAGCGATAAATGTCTTATACACAGAATCTCGCAGACAAACCGGACAAATAACACACTAAAACGATATTTTTCCAGGTAAGATGAGCGTTATTTTATTTTCTGTAAGCCTTTATTCGCCTTCCGGCTTGTTAATGTTTTAGTTGCTAGCTTTGGGAAAAGCGCTGGAATGCTAACAGGTAATTTGTTACGGCTGTGTTCCAAATGCGTTACTCACTATGTGTCCAAGTGCACTACAGAGGGCGCGCGCTAACGGCCTATACGCCCTATCTAGTACACTAGATGTGTAAATATTCGGCATTTAGGACGCGGCCCGTGGAAATGTCTGTATATCGAGTGGAAATTGTGTTGAGCGACGAGTAAAAATGAGATTATTTTAATTCTGGGTTTGTTTTAAGAGATTTTTAGTGAATATACGGACAGATTAAAGGTTTAAGGAGTGATGAAAAAAGATTCATTCAGCTCACAAGCTTACATTTGTGTTAGCTAGGTTAAGTTAACCTGACTAGCTTTGTTTACCTAGTTAACCAAGATGGGTTTAAAGGGACTTCTAATCACACACTGTACATGTAGAGTCTTAAATCTCATCAAGGATGTTAAATATCACCCATAAGTGTAGTGAATTATTACAAAACGTCTGTAAAGACATGTAGAAAAGGCAAGAGTCCAATTTTTACTTCATGTCTGTAAACAGTTTCATCATTTCTAGACAAAAATCTCACATTTTTCATCAGAATCCTGAATGAGGGAATTTTTATTTCAATTTACAATCGATT
>NC_083464.1:5447500-5467500 GCF_030014155.1 Tachysurus vachellii | reverse complement strand
GCCGATTCATTTTCCGAGGCTCTGACCGAAGCGCAGGCTTATAAACAAGTCATAGGCTTAAAGTCGTGTACTTGTACTGATACGCTAACGTTTCTATAGTAACGACTTACACAATGGTAACTGGCACATAATCTTACACTTGCAGTCAGATCAACAGCTACACGTGTAAAAGACGAACAGATTTCGAGAGAATTAGAAGTAGAAAACTACTGTGTTTGGGTTTTTTTTTTTAAGCAAACGACAACTCTGCTTTTCCTCCAGTTACTGTGAAGTCACCAGTAGGTGTTCCTACTACTGGTTGCCATGGTAATAACGTTTATGGGCAGCTGGCGAAAGGCGAGCCGCCGCCTGTCTGTGCGCGCGAGCGCCGCCGCCTGTCTGTGCGCGCGAGCGCCGCCGCCTGTCTGTGCGCGCGAGCGCCGCCGCCTGTCTGTGCGCGCGAGCGCCGCCGTCTGAAATATTTAGCCAGAAACTAAAATTCTAGTAGATGATTTGAGTTGAATTTTTATCTTATGTAAATTTAAAAAAAAAAACAACAGTGAATGAAAACGTCCCTCTCTGGATTTATCACCGTGGACCAGAATAAAAGGTGGACATGAGGAATAGCTGAGAAATTATCGAGCAGTAAAACAGCACATGGGCTGGAATAGAAAACTATCAGAATGGAGTTTCTTTACCACAGCAGATCATTTAGATCATTAACAAAACAAACCCAGATACATGTTTTACATGGTTTATTGTTAGGGGTTTAAGTGATAAAACTCTAACTAACCCTTACTGCTTCTTTCTTATAACTTAATATGATGATGACGACGATCCTCTAAAACCAGCAACAGCACAAACTCCCACCTCAGTCAGCCACACGGTGGCGCTGCAGTGAAAATGTATTACAAAAATGCTGTTAATTACAAAAATGGTTGTAACTTTTGAACTTGAATTGTTTGTCACTAATATGATGGTGAACAAGCCAACATGAGTGTGAGGTTATAAAATGAGTGTGAGGTTATAAAATGAGTGTGAGGTTATAAAATGAGTGTGAGGTTATAAAATGAGTGTGAGGTTATATCTCTGCAGCACTTTGCCTTATTGACCACGAACACTCCGAACATGAAAAGTCCAAGGAAATCTCCACTGTATATCTTCATCTTATTTTAATGTACAAACATATGACCTAAACTACACATGAAAGTGCAGTAATGGTAGAAACCTACAGCTTAATCTTAGGGCCTTTTTACACCTGGTCACTTCATGTGTTTTCTCTGATCTTATAGCTATCTGATTTGTTAAAACCGTTCCATTTACATCAGGCCACATAAATCCGTCTCGGCGAATCGGATATCGATCCGATCTTTCTACTCCCGCCCAAAATGTAAATATATTTTACCTCATTTCCGGAGTAATTGAAATGGAACACACTTTGGTGTATGTACTTAAATATACTTTTGTTTCTATATGTTTTACAAAGCTTTTGTTGGACGCTTTCATAGCTCCAAAGAGCAATAAGTGCCTGCGTGTCGTCCATGTTATTTGTTCCTGGCGCGATGCACGACTCGTGAGTCACCTGCGAGTGACGTACTTCAGTTTTGGAGGAGTATAGCGCTGACGTATGTGGCTTGAACAACCACATTCATTTACACCTGTCCAGATTCATCTGAAACGTGTCCCCGACCACCTCCTGAAGTGGTTTGAACCATCGGATTTATATCTTGTCTCGAAAACGTTTCGGAGGGCATTTAGACCTGGTCTTTTTACCATCGGATAGTTATCTGATCACAGAAAACGCATGAAGTGACCAGGTGTAAAAAGCCCCTTAGTAACACCACAACGTCTAAGACCAACCCTCACCCTGTGTCTGTGTGTGTCTGTGTGTGTCTGTGTGTGTCTGTGTGTGTCTGTGTGTGTCTGTGTGTGTCTGTGTGTGTGTCTGTGTCTGTCTGTCTGTGTGTGTGTCTGTGTGTGTGTCTGTGTGTGTGTCTGTGTGTGTGTCTGTGTCTGTCTGTGTCTGTGTCTGTCTGTGTGTGTGTGTGTCTGTCTGTGTGTGTGTGTGTCTGTCTGTCTGTCTGTGTGTGTGTGTCTGTCTGTGTGTCTGTGTCTGTCTGGTGTCTGTGTCTGACTGTGTGTGTGTAGGGGGTTGAGACCTGTTGCAGCTGGTCAACATTGTAGTTTCTGTAATTATCGTCTCTCTGACAAGTCTCTCCACAACCTCTCATTAAGGTGAGAGAGAGAGAGAGAGATGGACGGACAGATAGATAGAGAGACAGACAGACAGACGGCTAGAGAGAGACAGACAGACAGATGGAGAGAGAGACAGACAGACAGATGGAGAGAGAGACAGACAGACAGCTAGAGAGAGACAGACAGACAGATGGAGAGAGAGACAGACAGCTAGAGAGAGACAGACAGACAGATGGAGAGAGAGACAGACAGACAGCTAGAGAGAGACAGACAGACAGATGGAGAGAGAGAGACAGACAGAGAGAAGTCATGTTGTTTGAGGCCCTAAACTTGAGTTAAGAGGCCAAAGCAGAAGCAAATCTCCATACAAGTTAAATTTCCCTCATTATGTTTTATTCCATATAATTAATGTTTATAACCACTGAAGGAATGTCTGAGTGCAAAACTCACTATTTTTGTGTGAACGGTGTGTTGAAGCATTTTAATTGTTCATAGTCTCACCACACACACGCGTGTACACACACACACACATACACACACGTACACGCACGTTTTTTATATCTAACTAAGAATATAGAAAAAATCGAGAGTGAAAATTGTTAGAAATGTTTGTTTATTTTTTACCTTAATTTTTTTTTCTTAAGTTTCCTTATTTTACCTAAAAAATCTCTCTCACTCTCTCTCGCGCTCTCTCTCTCTCGCTCGCTCGCTCTTTCCCTCGCTGCAAACTGAACTCCACATCCTGTTGTCTGCAGCTGATCAGGATAGTGCTGTGACGTGGCACTATTTTTTCTGTTTTACCCCCTCCTCTCTCTCTCCCTTTCTTCCCACCTTTCTTTCTTTCTTTCTTTCTTTCTCTCTTTCTCTCTCTCTCTCTCTCTTTCCCTTCCCTTTCTCCGCCCTCTGTTCTGTCTGTCTACTTGTTTGTCTCTGGACCGGGTGTGTGTGTGGTTGCGACGGACCGGGTGTGTGTGTGGTTGCGACAGACCGGGTGTGTGTGGATCATACTAGAGATGTTCTAACATCTGTATGTTATAAATGTAAACATCTCACACACACAGCAGAAATGTCATAGAGACAAATTATATCATTTCTGCTGCTGTGGCATTTATAGACAGACTGACATCTCCGAAACAGAGCCGAAATGCCATAGGGGCAGAAATGATATAATTTGGCACTATGACATTTCTACACTGTGTCAGAGGTGTTTACATTTACACGCCAATGGCGTTTCGGCTCCTTTTCGGAGACGCGAGCCGTCAACGACTGACACAGCGGCAGAATATATACTGTCTTATAATCTGATTGGTCACTAAATTAATCCCTACACAATGTAATCTGTATCATCTTATTAACTCACTATCATTTATTAAATATTATATACAACACACCTTTTGGTCTATTTTCTCCTCTGCTAAAGAAACTCTTCATCCTCTTAAAAGTCCTCCTCACTACTCCTAAGACTTTTTGACCTTATGAGCTCTTTTTAATGGTTAAGATGCTTTATGAAGAACTTTTATCTTTACTCGGATCTTCTCTTTAATTTTAAGGGGAAATTTCTAAGACTCGTCTTATTATTACATCACTAGGAGAAACCTTTTACACTAAGAATCTGTATGAATACAGGTCAACACCATGAAACCTCAAAGTACCTCAGGTCATTAATTCAGTTCAATTCATGTTTATTTGTATAGCGCTCTTTACAATGGACATTGTCTCAAAGCAGCTTTACAGAACATAAACGTAGAACAAAAGGTTATTATAAAGAATAATATAAAGATTAATACAATACAAAATGCAAGATTAATATTAGATAGATTTAAATGTGTTTGTATTTATCCCGGGGGGGGCACGGTGGCTTAGTGGTTAGCACGTTCTCCTCACACCTCCAGGGTTGGGGGTTAGATTCTCGCCTCCGCCTTGTGTGTGTGGAGTTTGCATGTTCTCCCCGTGCCTCGGGGGTTTCCTCCGGGTACTCCGGTTTCCTCCCCTGGTCCAAAGACTTGCATGGTAGGATGATTGGCATCTCTGGAAAATTGTCCGTAGTGTGTGATTGCGTGAGTGAATGAGAGTGTGTGTGTGTCCTGCGATGGGTTGGCACTCCGTTCAGGGTGTATCCTGCCTTGATGCCCGATGACGCCTGAGATAGGCACAGGCTCCCCGTGACCCGAGGTAGTTCGGATAAGCGGTAGAAGATGAGTGAGAATGAGTGTATTTATCCCCAATGAACAAGTCTGAGGTGACTCAGGCAGCAGTGGCAAGGAAAAACTCCCTTAGATGGTAAAGGAAGAAACCTTGAGAGGAACCAGACTCAAAGGTGAACCTCATCCTCATATGGGTGACACTGGAGGGTGTGATTATAAATATACAGTCTGATAAATGTAGTATATAGATGCAAAAGATCACATGGAGTTCACATCTCCTCTTTAGTATCGCAATAAAACGTAGTGATCCGGTGGATGCTCGGTGGACCTGGGATTTGAACTCATGACCTTCCGGTCGGTGGTCCAACGCTTTAACCGCTAAGCTACCACATCCCTCCACACGCTACTTTTTTTCTCGTCCTGATTTAGCAGCACATCAGATTGGGGTCAAACGTTCTTAATATCACTGTTCTATTCACTAGTGAACTCTTAAGAACATTCTAGTCTAGTTTGGGCTTCCAGCATCTCTTTATAACGCATTTTCTTTTCTTTTAGGACAAGAGATCCTACTTTTTTCTTTTTTTATTCATCACGATTTTTCATTTTTTTAAAAACGTCTTTTAGTTTGTCAATTCCTCTCTTTAGTTATTTATTTATTTATTTATTTATTTATTTATTTATCTATTATTATAATATTATAATATTTATTATTATGTTTATATATTATTTATTTATTATTAATGGTGCTTGCAAAGCAACATCATTACTATCCTGCATACTCTTCCGGACAAAACTTCGGCGCGTAACTTGTCCCGCAGCTTTTGTCCTAGACCCATGAATGACGTGTCAAATCAAATAGTTAGCACAACATGGACATGTGACATATCAAAACACTCAGCACGACGAGGGGAACTTGCCACGTGCAAGCACCATTCACATTTTCTTCAGGAAATGTACGTTCTAGTTATTAATGGTGCTTGCAAAGCGACATTATTACTATTGTGCCGGACAAAACTTCCACGCGTATCTTGTCCCGCAGCTTTTGTCCTAGACCCATGAATGAGGTGTCAAATCGACCGGCTCATTGAGGAGAGGTGTGCTATGACTTTTATAAGCGATCCGAGTACCGGTACTTCCGGTACCGGGTCTCAAAGTGGCCTTTTTTCCCATAGACTCCCATTATAAACTTTTGAGGTTTGTAACTCTGCAAGCTTTCAAACTATCTACACCAAACTCGGCCAACTCCTTTAGGGTGATACTCTGGACAAACGTTTAAATCGGTGTATCGACTGGCCTTTCAGTTGTGCCGCAGCCCCGCCCCCCACATCGAAAAACTTTTTACAACATGGACATGTGACATATCAAAACACTCACAGCAATGAGGGGAACTTCCTCACGTGTATTCTGATGACGTCACGTGATGTCATGTGAAAATAAAAAATTAGCACAACATGGACATGTGAAATATCAAAACACTCAGCACAATGAGGAAAACTTCCTCAAGAGTATTCAGATGACGTCACATGCTCGTCTCGACTAGCCTCTGGGATTTGCCACGTGCAAGCACCATTCACATTTTCTTCAGGAAATGTACGTTCTAGTTGTTTATTATTATTATTATTATTATTATTATTATTATTATTATTTTATTAGTATATTTAAGCCTCTTTTAGTAAACCACGGACTATTCTTACGGCACTGTATCCTATTTTTAGTTTTATTTCTTATATAAAATGTAATATTTACTTTATCTACGTTTTGTTTTGGTGTAGAACAGCAGTGTGTGTTATTTTAGTCCCCAGCGACATTATTAGGACCTTGTAATCTATTTTAGGACGCAGGTGTCTCGTCGTAGCTCGCTGCACTCTATTAGGACACCGGTGCTAATCTATTTTTATCTTATTTTACCTTTTTTTTAGGACACAGGTGGCAACATTTTTTGTTTTTAGCTCATTTTAGGGGACACCCGTGCCTCTTTAACACAAGTTTTTCCTGTAGATCGTAGGCGTTCGTATCATTTTTACTACGCCTAAAGCTGGGGGAAAGACCAAGTCACCCTAACAGTTGTGGTTTCAGTGAACTGCTGCATTGCTTCTGTAGACTTACTCGACGTGGACCGTGTTTCACTTCTCCATTTTCTTAAGAATGTTCATTTTGTTTCGCTCCGAGTTACTCAGACGAGACGGAGTAAAAGGCAGGAGAGGATCATCCTGTTGGATTTTTACTAACCGTGGATCTCAGGTAACTGCTTTCTCTAGTACAAACAGTTCTCACCTTTTTTTCTACACCACGAGTGTGATCCGTACAGCTGTTTGCGTAATAACGGTGCGGACCGATCGAGTTGTGTTAACGCACCTGTCGCACTCTTTACCCTCAGCTGCACTGATTTACTTAGTAACCGATCATTTAGCCACATGCACAGTAGATGTGTATAAACGAGTTAAAAACAGCACGCTATCGACTTCATACCATGTTCATATAACGTCATGTCGACAATCTGTTTGTTTGTTTTAATTTTTTCTAAGATTAGCATCGAACTAGCATTGATGGAAGGAACCTCCACTATTAGCTGTACTATAGCAGCTTATAATTATCCACTATTGGATAAAGGAAAATCCACTTCCTCAAGACAGCGCTCTATCATTGATGGTTTTATATCAACAGCTCACACACCTTTACTTTGAGCTTAATAACGGTGCAAATCGGGTCGTACAGTATTAGACTAGAACTAGAACACGTTTGCGCATGTAGGTACAAATGTATTGCTCAAACAACAGCAGGTTTTCTTTCCGGTCCTGATCGGTCCACTCTAAGGGGCTTTACACCTGGTCACTTCATGCGTTTTCTGTGATCAGATAGCTATCCGATGGTAAAAAGACCAGGTCTAAATGTCCTCAGACGTTTTGGAGACGGATATAAATCCGATGGTTCAAACCACTTCAGGAGGTGGTCTGGGACGTGTTTCAGATGAAACTGGACAGGTGTAAATGAATGTGGTTGTTCAAGCCACATACGTCAGCGCTATACTCCTCCCAAACTGAAGTACGAAAGTAAATCTTTCGTCTGCGAAAGTGAGAAAATGAGGTAAAATATATTAGCATTTTGGGCGGGAGTAGAAAGATCGGATCGATATCCGATTCGCCGAGACGCATTTATGTGGCCTAATGTAAATGGAACAGTTTTAACAAATCAGATAGCTATCGGATCAGAGAAAACACATGAAGTGACCAGGTGTAAAAAGGCCCTATACTACTACTTCTACATGACCAGATATTAAACATGAATAAACATTGAATTGTTAGAGAGGTGTTTGATAAAAGTTTATTTTCTGTTTACTAATTCATGAACGTGATCGTCAACATCAGGTTTTGTCCTGAAAGTAGACATCAGTTAGACAAAGGAGGCAAAAATGTTGCTCTTGGTCATTTATTTATTTATTTATTTATTTATTCATTCATGTATTAAGGAAAATGATCGAATATAATCTCCAAACAGCCTGATAAGCAGTTGGGATAAATGGAGCAAAATGGAATGGTTGGTTTCCCCCTTTGGTGTCGGCCAACTCCCACCAACAGATGTCCTGTAGAAAACGAAGGTTAGACACAAGGGAGGGTGAAGGCAAGCACGTGCTTTAAAGGTGCAGTGCACGATGTTTCAAAAATGCTTCAGAAAATTGAGTCGGGCCGACTAACAAAACAAACGTGTAGCCAATGAGCAGAAAGGGGCGTGTCTTGTCAATATGTGGCGGAGAGCGTGTTCAGTGCACATGTCTGACATCAGCCTCTGCCGTTACCTCTGCTTCGGGTTCTAGGTGTTGAACTTCCGCGTGAAATGGAGCTAAACCTTTCACGGTACAACACACAGTACTACATAAAACACATCTGTATTACCATAGTATTACTCATTGTGTTCATTTATTGATAAAAATATCCCCTCGGTCAGCTGCCCCCAGCAGGTTCCGCCGTAATATTTGTCTGGGTTACGTATGTATGTGTGGGGCGGAGCTATCAAAACAGGGGTGACACCCATTTGGGTTAGGGGCGTGTTTGTTTTGGTGATTTCAAATGTCAACATTGGCTTTCAAACATCGTGCACCGCACCTTTAAGATGCTCGAGGATGCCGCCACCACCATGCTTCTCACAGAGGTCTTTGACAGACCCCAGGAATCACACTTGATAATCGGGCGAAAGCTTTTTTACTGTTGTATCACTCAGGGGCCTCCTTAATGTCTTTAAGGAAAACCTCCATTTTTAGAGATGAAATTGACGTGTTCGTGTGGACGAAATTTAGAAAACAACAATTTTTTTTACCATTTTAATATACTTGTATAAACTAAGAGCAGCTTTATACCAGTTCCAGGGAGCCGGACCAGGAGAATTGACGAACGTCAGCGTGTTTGAGAGAGTTTTTAGGACGTAAAGCTGAAGCCGAGGTTCTGCATAGCGATACACATCAGGACAGCTGCATGATGAAATGTAGTGTAGAGGAGCTGAAGCTCTACATTTGACAGGAAGTGTGTGTGTGTGTGTGAGAAAAAATCCTATATATATTCAATTTGATATTCAACATCAGTGCGACTGTTTTTGGGCATTTTAAGTGAGACCCGTTTCATTAACAACGGTCTCGAAGCTCGACAGCAAAAATCTTTTCTCATGTTTTTTTAAAAAGTTGTAATTTTTTTTTATTTTTTTTTATTTATTTTTTTTATTTATTTTTTTTTTTACACTGAACAAATTTCCATCCATTTTGCTGTCTATAAAAAAAATAGAAAGATTTCAAACACCTTCAGTAAAGTGATTTAAGAGCGTACAGATTCACTATAGAGCTCTGACAGAGCTCTGTGAGAGATTGAACATGATTACAATCCGAGCGTGAACGCTGCCGCGGGACTCATCTGTAGGACGCCGACGGGAGGATGCCGGAGGATGAATTTCAAATCACGTGATGGCGGCACACACACACACTCACACATTTGCGGGACGGCAACATGCGCGGTAGCAACGATGGCGTAACGTAAACCGATGCCGGACAGATAAACGTTGATTGATGTGTCTTGGAAAAATGACACCATCTAAATTTATTTTCTTCATGTCCTGTGATGGTGGTAGTGGATTTATTTATATATTATCTCTATTTAATATGATGTATAAACTGAGCTAAAATGTGGCAGTGACTTGTGTAATAGTAAACTGAGGGTGGTGTAATCAGGTGCTGTTCCCTTGATCAGCACATGCATGCTGTCTTCTGACCTGAATACTATCACTTCAGGAGAGCAGGTGTGTGTGTGTGTGTGTGTGTGTGTGTGTGCATGTGTGCATGCGTGTGTTTGTGTATCAACTTGTCTCAAGTGTCCTAGTGATATTTTTCTGTTTCTCTCTTGACTTTCTCTGAGAAAGTTTTTTAAGGTTTTCAGTGCTCAGGGCTACAAGGTTACCTCGCCTGTAGCTCTGCCTCGCCTCAGACTGGATTCTTTCTTTTATCATAATGTGGCTTGTTACACGTGGGTGTGTGTGGATCAGTGTGTGGATCAGTGTGTGGATCAGTGTGTGGATCAGTGTGTGGATCAGTGTGTGGATCAGTGTGTGGATCAGTGTGTGGATCAGTGTGTGGATCAGTGTGTGGATCAGTGTGTGGATCAGTGTGTGGATCAGTGTGTGTGTGTGTGGATCAGTGTGTGTGTGTGTGTGTGTGGATCAGTGTGTGTGTGTGTGTGGATCTGTGTGTGTGTGTGTGTGTGGATCTGTGTGTGTGTGTGTGTGGATCAGTGTGTGTGTGTGTGTGGATCAGTGTGTGTGTGTGTGTGTGTGGATCAGTGTGTGTGTGTGTGTGTGGATCAGTGTGTGTGTGTGTGGATCAGTGTGTGTGTGTGTGTGGATCAGTGTGTGTGTGTGTGTGGATCAGTGTGTGTGTGTGTGGAACAGTGTGTGTGTGTGTGGATCAGTGTGTCTCTGAGTTGTCTACTCGTGTTGCTGTTGTACAGTGGAATCAGATAGCATGACAGACAAAACTCAGTTCTCTGCAGCATTATCTCTTTCTTTTGGTGTGTGTGTGTGTGTGTGTGTGTGTGTGTGTGGTTTTTACATACGATCTGATACTTGGTCCGTGCATCCTGATAAAGAGAGACAGAATGGTGTAGCGCCACACAGTCCCACTTTTCCTGCCGCTGATTCAAATCACTTTATCGTTTCCGCTAAGTCGTGTTCGCGTTTCCGAATCACTTCAGTGATATTTACAACCGTTGACGTGACCAGATTTGTTGTTTCTGCCCGTACTTGATCTGCTACCTGCTATAGTCATGTGAAGAATATATATAGGAGTGATTACACCCCTCACATTTGTGTAAATATTATATTCTATCTTTTCATGTGACAACACTGAAGAAATGACACTGTGCTCCGGTGTAAAGTAGTGAGTGTTCAGCTTGTGTAACAGTGTACATTTGCTGCCCCCTCAAAATAACTCAGTGATTGGACACAAAAGTGAGTACACCCCTTAAGTGAAAATGTCCAAATTGGGGCCCAATTATCCATTTTCAAGACAGTGCTGGAAAATAATGGTGTCCACACAAAATATTGAAGCTTTGGGTCCAATTTGGACATTTTCACTTAATGGCTGTGTGTTGGGTTATTTTGAAGGGACAGTAAATGTACACTGTTATACAAGCTGAACACTCACTACCGTATTTTCCGCACTATAAGGCGCACCTAAGAGCCTTAAATTTTCTCAAAAATAATCCGGTGCGCCTTATGTGTGCACAAAAATCTGTAAAAATGTTGTTGTGCGACTTTGGTAAGCGCTCCGCTTGATCGACTGTCGGATCATTTCCCGCTGACACAGGGACGTAATACGTACACTACGTACGCTGGCAGCGATAAACCAATCAGAGAACATTACGTAATACGTACAGTACGTACGCTTACCTCCGCCACGCCTCCGGTAGGTTCAGTATACTACCAGTATGTTGCAAAACAACATTTCGTCGCTGTCGGGCAGAATCCTCGTATCTCCAAAACCGTTATTTTTCAGGAAATTAAAAAAACGCCGTACCTTATCTGCAGTGCACAGGGTTTAGTCCACGTTGCAGTGGATTGTCAACAAAAAGTTGGTTTGCCATCCACCAATAAAAATCAGAAGAAGAAGAAAACATTTGTTTGTCTAAGGACCCCCGAGAATGGCACCAGTAAAGAGACATGCTTACGAGGCACAATTCAAACTACAGGCTATCAGTTACGTGGTTGTAAATGGGAATAGAGCAGCTGCGAAAGAATTCAACATCAATGAATCTATGGTTCGGAAGTGGAGGAAGCAAGAAAATGAACTGCGCCAAGTTAAGAAGACACCGTAGATGAAAATAATGTGTGTATTGTTAAATAGTAGAATAAAGTTGAACTAAACTCACTGTTTTGCTTCCGTTACCTTTTTTTGTAGACCGTATGTTTTAGCATGCGCCTTATAATACGGTGCGCCTTATGTAGGGGTTAAGTACAGAAATAGACCCCGTAATTGAGACTGCGCCTTATAATTCGGTGCGCTTTATATTGCGGAAAATACTGTACTTTACACTGGAGCACAGTGTCATTTCTTCAGTGTTGTCACATGAAAAGATAGAATAAAATATTTACACAAATGTGAGGGGTGTAATCACTTCTGATCACCATTGTTCCACCAAATATATACACCATCGTTCCTTCCAGAATTTATGACGCTGTGATCTTAATTGTACACCAGATTTTACACAAGTAGGAATCTCCTAAACGTTCTCGTGGACAACACTATAACACGACACTCGACAACATCTTCGCCAGTACAACCGTGACGAACCTGACGTGGACGGCGAGATTTCTCAACACGTCAGATAAGGTACGAGAGACGAGCAGACTCTGAAAAAGGGGTTGCAGGACGACCCGAAAGCAGCGGGAACAGCAGGTACACGTATATAAGCAGGTCGACGGAGACAGCTCTGGAATCTGTGGACGTTTCGCTCCCATCTTAAGTGAGTAAAATCTCCGCCATCTTCTCGACGGATCGTCGTCTAGTTGTCGATGTTGTTGACGTCAGCCTGAAGATCTGCTCCGTGTCTACCGTCATGTAAAACATATTCAGCCCTTGCTCACATGTAGAGTTTGGCTTCGTGAGTGACATTGGTGTATTTATTCCTGTATTATTCTAATAAATACTAAAGTTGCACAATTGAACATAACCCTAATGCGGAAGGTTTAGCCTGCGATGAGCTCAAGATATAGTTTAACAACGAGGCCTTTATTTACACCACAAGCGAATGCGCGTAATATTTATTTTTCAAGCCCACATATACATCAATATAGATTCGGAATCGTGGGCGAAAGCATTTCCCAAACTTTCCAATATTAACAAACACCCTGTAGAAGCCCCGCCCACTTCCTCAGTCTCATGCGATTTTGGTTTCCGTCACAGCAGACAGAGAATAATTTGGCTTCATTAACACGAAATAAAAACGGATTATAATCTATGTTCAGCACAGCTAACAGTTCTAGATTTAATGTCAGGTGACTTTATAACTATTTAAACGTAAATAATTAGATAATATTAAGGTTGAAGATGATGTATTTAGAGCCACTAATTCTGACTTCTTGCCCAATAACTTTTTTTTTGAGATGTATTTAAAAGGGGCTTCATTTATGCTTTCAGTTGAAATTCTGCTCCAAATTTCATAACGTTTGAATAGAAACTCCTGTACAACGTGCACAACGAAACCGTCTCTGGCCGCATTATTTTGTGAGAACAGGATGCTTTGTTGCGTGCGGCCTTCCTCAAAATCGAGCTCAATTTCAAAATGAAGAACTGCATTTCAAAACATCACTCGTTCTCACCCCGCAAACAACGCTTCTTGTTTTTTTTCTTTTCTTTTATAAATAGATTTTTTTTTTTATACTTAACACAGCAATGCTACAGTGTTTTAGCGCACACTGAGTGGGAGGGGCTTTCTACATGTGTGGAGGGAAAATGGGCGGAGCCAAGAGATTTTGGTTGAATTGATTTATTGAACATGATGGAGAGAGAGAAAAAGAATAGGATCATATTTGCAGGAGCTTTCTAGTCATTTTTAAAGGGTGTGTTGTGAGAGTGTGTGTATGTTGTGTGTGTGTGTGTCTGTGGCTATAAAGTAGTGCTTGAGGGTTAAACCCCACTGAACACATTCCAGCAGGCCGTGTAGCTCGGTGGTACGATCAGATTACAACAGTGTATCAGTGGCGTCAGGTTACAGCGTAGATCCTTAACTCATTTTTTTATGCAACCGAGCAATTGAAGGTTAAGGGCCTTGTTTAGGGGCCCAGCAGTGGTAGCTTTGTTGAACCTGGGATTCAAGCTCACAACCTTTCAGTCAGTATTCCAACTCTTTAAGCTCTAGGCTACCGTTCATCGGAGCTCACGCTGTCCTCCCTCATGGACAAACAACTCTACTTTCTTCACTCTTCCGTGAAGTTGATCGTCATGACGACTGATCGCTTCAAACATGGGGGGCGGGGGGTGTTCGACATCGGCCTTTCTTGTGCGATGGATATGAGAAAATGTCAGTAGGATGGATGGATGGATGGATGGATGGATAGAACTTTGTCAATGCATAATACAGGTACGCAACAACGAAATGCCGTTTAGCATCTACCAGAAATGCGAATAGTAGAAAATGTCCAAAGGAACAAAGATAAATATGTAAATATATGCGCATAAGAAATGTGATTATAAAAATTATAAATATCTACGTCCGTGCAAACATCCGCATCGTTTATATTGTCTGTACAACACTCACTCACTCACTCACTCATCTTCTACCGCTTATCTGAACTACCTCGGGTCACGGGGAGCCTGTGCCTATCTCAGGCGTCATCGGGCATCAAGGCAGGATACACCCTGGACGGAGTGCCAACCCATCGCAGGGCACACACACACACACTCATTCACTCACGCAATCACACAATACGGACAATTTTGATGACCCCTATTTCTGCTGGCTGTTCTGTGGAATGGATCTGGATTGCTGCTGCTGTTTCAGGGTCGTATTAAAGTGTAGGTTTCTGACGTCGGGTCGTCGTCGTCCTCCTCGTGTTTATGAATGATTTCAGGTTTGTGTCCTTCGATGATGGTACAATGATTTATGTTTTTGTGCCGACAGGTGATCTGGCACCTCACAGGTTTATATTCAATTGCTTATTCGAATAGGACATTGTTTCTATAGTAACAAGGATTTGTATTAAGGACACGTCTGCCCCCTATTTACCCGTCTGTCTGTCTGTCTGTCTGTCCATCTCATGCCTACCCATCACTGTCCTGCTCTGGACTCCTGTCTTCATTTGGACTCGATGTTGTTTCAGTGTTTGCATTACTGCTTGCTGAGCGGTCGCCATGGTAACTGGGCGGCCCTGGAGTCGGAGCCGAGCATGTTTGCAGCACCACACAAAGGATGTGGTGAGCTGCTTTCACTCCATATCTCTCCATCTCTTTTCTTTTTTAGTTCTGTGTCTACCTCTCTATCAACACATTGTCGTGTCACAATCTCTCTCTCTCTCTTTCTCTCTCTCCCTCTCTCTCTCTCTCTTTCTCTCTCTCTCTCTCTCTCTCTCTCATACACAATCTCTCTCTCCCTCTCTCTCTCTCTCTCTCTCTCTCTCTCTCTCTCTCTCTCTATTGCTCTCTCTCTCTCATACACTCTCGCTCTCCCTCTCTCTCCCTCTCTCTCCCTCTCTCTCTCTCTCTCTCTCTCTCTCCCTCTCTCTCTCTCATATACACTCTCTCTCTGTCTCTCGCTCTCTCTCTCGCTCTCTCTCCCTCTCTCTTTCTCTCTCTCTCCAGTCAGGTCCACTATTTGGCCATTAACCTTCTGCTCTTTGAGTTGTCGTATCACATGATTGTAGTATTTTAGTTGTTAATAATAATGTGCATGGCCCGACAGAGAAGGGACGCTGTTTTTCTATGCGGTTGTGTTTTTGTTTAATGTACAGAGAGTCCAGGTGTGTGTTAGTGTGTGTGTGTTAGTGTGTGTGTGTTAGTGTGTGTGTGTTAGTGTGTGTGTGTTAGTGTGTGTGTTAGTGTGTGTGTTAGTGTGTGTTAGTGTGTGTGTTAGTGTGTGTGTGTGTGTGTGTGTGTGTGTGTGTGTGTGTGTGTGTTCCCATTACTTCACGTAAAAGGATAAAAGCTCTGGAGTTGATTTCATGTGTGTGCTTCGCATGAGGAATTATTCAACATGAAGGCCAAAGAGCCGTCACGGCTTGTGAGGCAAACCTTCATTAGGCTGAGGGCCATGGAGCGAAGGAGCATGAAGAGTGATGTAACTCCTCTGAGCTGGATTCATTTATCTCTCTCTCTCTGTCTGTCTGAGTCACTATATCACTCACTTTTTAACTGTCTCTCTGCCTGTCTATCCATCAGTGTGGACATCAGTGTTTGTTTTTTTTTTTTTTTACATTTAGTCTGTCTGTCTGTCTGTCTGTCTGTCTGTCTGCCTGTCTGTCTGTCTGCCTGCCTGTCTGCCTGCCTGTCTGCCTGCCTGTCTGCCTGCCTGTCTGCCTGCCTGTCTGTCTGCCTGTCTGCCTGTCTGTCTGTCTGCCTGTCTGCCTGTCTGTCTGTCTGTGTGTGTATTCATCACCATATCTCTAATCTCCACCATATCTTTAATCCCTCTGTAATCATGTCTGTCTGTCTATCGCCATTTCTCTCACTTATTGTCTCTCATTATCTGTTCTGTCTATCTGATTGTGTCTCTCTCTCTCTCTCTCTCTCTCTCTCTCTGCACCCCTCCCCACCCTCCACCCCCCTTCACCATAACCATCGTTTTACTCTTTTCGTTTTCTGTTCAACTTCAGCAGTCTGAGTGCAGCAGTGGGAGGAGTAAGTGTGTGTGTGTGTGTGTGTGTGTGTACCAGGTGGAGTCAGGAGTTGTTGTGGTGAGGGTTGCAACACTGAGAATGCAGCTGTAGACCTCGATTGTTTCGTTTTGCAAAGCGCACTCCTTTTTGAGAGCGAGAGAACGTGAGCGCGAGCATTGAGTGTGTGTGAGAGAGGGAGAGAGAGCACTGAGTGTGTGTGAGAGAGAGAGGGAGAGAGAGAGCGAGCACTGAGTGTGTGTGAGAGAGAGAGAGAGAGAGAGCACTGAGTGTGTGTGTGAGAGAGAGAGAGAGGGAGAGAGAGCACTGTGTGTGAGTGAGAGAGAGAGAGAGAGAGAGAGAGGGAGAGAGAGCACTGAGTGTGTGTGTGAGAGAGGGAGAGAGAGAGCGAGCACTGAGTGTGTGTGAGAGAGAGGGAGAGAGAGCACTGAGTGTGTGTGAGAGAGAGAGAGCGAGCACTGAGTGTGAGACTGAGAGAGAGCGCGAGCGAGAGAGAGCGAGCACAGTGTGTGTGAGAGAGAGAGCGCGAGAGCACAGAGTGTGTGAGGAGTTTTAGAGTGTGATAATGGCACAGGATGACCTCTGACCCTCAGCTGGCATCTCAGTAGGGATGCTGAGCTTCTTAGATAAGGTAGGACTCTTCCCATAAGTGTGTGTGTGTGTGTGTGTGTGTGTGTGTTTGTTCTCTGTCACCTCTGCACTATTAATACTCGACACATTTATTAAGCCTAATGGAAGCCGAGACCTTTATCTCTATACAGTAATGAGCCACGGTTCGATGTTTGGGCAGATTTTCTTTTTACAGGCTGAAGTTAAACCCTAACAACTGAGTACCAATAAACACACATCACTAAGGCTTTAGCAGCTTTGCCTTTCACAGGCCTTTTATTAATTATTTATTCATTCATTATTATACAATTTGTTCTTCATTGTTGAAACATATGTTTTTAATTCATGAAGATATTTTTAATGAATCGAATTTACATTAATTTATAGATTTTTTTTATGAAAAGACATTTTTCAAAGACGCTTCTCGGTGTCGAACAGAGACGCCATCTTCCGTCCGTTACATTTGACTCGTGCTCCTGAAGGTCACGCTAACGGATTTACGGAAGATCATCCAGCGTCGACTTTGAGAACAAATTATAACGCCGTAGTACAAATACAGTACGACTAAGTACAGTAACGTATTAGTGTGATGAGGAAATTTACCCCAAGATATAATCATTTCACCTACACTTGAAACGTGGTTTTATGACGATACGGCTGGTCCGGTAAACATTCGCGGCTGTGTTTCTCTCGTGTGTAAGGTTGTGTATAAGGATACTCACATAAGGTGTGAGCCAAATCGTACAGGTGCACTATTTTACATGGTATGTAGCGTAGTATAAATAGTGTGAGTGGTTGGTGTGATCATGCTGCGTTACAGCACAGTGAAATTCTTTATTCACAATTTTTGGAGGTTGGGGTCAATGCACAGGGTCAGACATGATACAGCACACCGGGGCAGTAAGGGCTAAGGGCCTTGCTCAGGGGCCCAACAGTGGCAGCTCGGCAGGGCTGGGGCTCGAACCCCGATCTTTCAAAAACAACAACCCAGAGCTTTTTAAACTATATACGCTAGAGTACAACGTGTATAGAGGGCAGTACGGCATTACTAGGAGCACTCACTTGATTCAGCAGTAAAACTGGACAAATCTCTTTTCCTGTTATGGTTAGCGTTCGAATTTTACAAACCGGACCTTCTGGATTCTTTAGCGTGTTTAAGGTCAGAGCTTTTGATTCGAGCTGCGGTTCATGAGCACAATCACGACGACAGCAGAAAGGGCAGCACGGCTCGTCGGTCACTATACGGTTCCACGCGGGAACCTGACGGACCTGGACGTTCAGAGCCCTGAACGTCCAGGTCCGTCAGGTTCTCGCGTTCTTGCCGGCGTACGCGAACACGTGAACGTTGAATTGGAAGCGAATTCATAACGTGGGTGCTTTTTCTCTAAAGAAGGTTACAATCCTTCAAGTTCAAAGAAAGCAATCTAACAAATATAGAAATTATAACACACAGCAGGAGTTAATTCGTTGATACGGACGTTAGAGTGCGGTGTAAAAGGAGGAGGAGTTAGTGAGCAGTGCAGTGGCTCAGCTGCATTACTGGGAGAGATCCAGCTTCGGTAATGTGTTTTTTTTCTTTTTTTTTTTTTCTTTTTTTTTTCTTTTTTATTTATTTATTTATTTATTTTTAAAAACTGTTTACTGGTGGTGCGTTAAGTTCTATAAAGCCTCGTTTTGTCTGTAAACGTTGCAACGAAAGCACTAGATAACTTGCAGATGATCGGGATGTATCAGAATCCAGAAACCATATCAGTGTTACTGCAAAGTTTACATCTGGTAGGGAACTTTTTTTTAGTTCAGTTTAGATCAGCGGTGTCCAATATTATCCACACCTTGTGTGGCTTCTGCTTGGTTGGAATGAAAACCTGCACCCACACCGGCCCTTTCCAGATAAGATGCCATCGATGGACCGTCTATTTCAATCATATTTGAAGCATCAAAGCTATTTGAATCAGTACGATTCTAAGTAATTAAAAGATTTTTTTTTCTCATTAACATTGTGAAACAGCACAATATGTCATTTCTCAGCATACCTCACAATTTAGATTTAAAACAAATGTCGCGTTTGAAGCCAGTCACGTGTAAATCCTGCCGTCCACAAGCTAAGTCGAACCAAAAGCGAGTCGATTCACCGATTCCAGGCTTTGAGTCAAAGTTTTCGGAGTCGATTCAACACCCAATGTAAGGAGAGGTGGTTTATCTCCGCGAACTCAATAGATATTTTTAATAAATCTCGTGTCGAGTCACCGAGATGCCACCCTTGCTTTGTCTTGACCTGGGAGTCGATTCCAAAAAAATAAACAACACGATCCAACGATTCCAAGGCTTTGAAAACTCATTCCACACACTGAAAATGATTCTCACTCGAGTTTGAGTGTCTTGTTTGTCGGCCCAACGCAGTTTTCTGAAGCATTTCTCAAACAACGGAGACCCCACCTTTAATTGTTCCTCATAAACAAGCTGCGTTTTTGTCTTATAAGCATCAAGCGAGACCATTTTGAGTGGCAGACGTTTCAAAAAATGTAACTACAAACGGACAAAACGTACGACGTGCCGTTTTTTTTTTGTTATTATGAAATTGTTGTGATCTAACAGAAGTTACTGTTCATGCATGGAGCATCATCACACATCAATATTCTTTACATTATTTCTATTCATTCTTGTGTCAATCTTGAAGGTTTTGCTGCAGAAGGCAGCAGCATGATAAACAACACAACACAACACAACGTGCATCCGCAGTACAAAGACAGAGTGTCGTACAAAGTGCAATATCCCATATATTGTGTAGCGCCTCTTGGTGTTTCATGTCGAGGTGAGGTTTCCTGTGCGTTGTGCGACAAAAGCCAAAATGATGTCAGACACAGCGACGGATGGCTTTTCATTTCACAGATCGCTTAACGCTCCGAGATCTCTCAGCTGTCGTTAAGTTTTTTTTTTTTTTCCTCTTTCAAACCTAAACCTCACAGGCCCGTGTGTACCCGGGGTACCAACGTTACGCGTGCAGAGTTGCACCGAGAAGCTTCGTCATGCAACAGAAGCTGGAGACAAAAGATTGTGCTGCACAGGAAACGAGCGACGTTTATTCCTTCCGTTCCCTTTCTCTGAACATTTAGGACAGCTTGTTGTTCTGTGGCTGAAAGGGTAACGCTGAACATTTTGGATTTGTCACCACATGGCTGCGAGGTCGAATCCCATGAACGCCACAGACCCTCC